>NC_090386.1:26989154-27009154 GCF_036365525.1 Heterodontus francisci | reverse complement strand
TGAGTATAGACTGATAGGACAGTAATTGGCTGCATTGGATTTGCTCCTGCTTTTTGTGGTAGGACATACCTGGGCAATTTTCCACATTGTTGGGTAGATGCCAGTGTTGTAGCTGTACTGGAAGAGCTTTGCTCGTGGCACGGCTAATTCTGGAGCACAAGTCTTCAGTACTACAGTCAGGGCCCATAGCCTTTGGTGGATGTAGCACTTTTCATGATCTCAGGATGACTCAAAGTTTTTCACAGCCAATGAAATACTTCTGTAATGTAATCACAGTTGTAATTTTGCAAATGTAGCATCCAATGAGGTAAATGGGGTAACTCTCAGGTCTAACTCCGACATGGTCATCAAACCTGCAGACAAGGGTGGTGCTGTTGTCGTATGGCGTACCGACCTCTACCTTGCAGAAGCTCAACGCCAACTCACGGACACTTCTTCCTACCTCCCTCTGGACCGTTACTCCACCACTGAACATCAAGCCACCGTCCAAAGGACAGTCACTGACCTCATCTCCTCTGGAGATCTTCCCTCTACAGCTTCCAACCTCATAGTCCCACAACCCCGGACAGCCCGCTTCTACCTCCTTCCCAAAATCCACAAACGGGACTGTCCCGGCAGACCCATTGTGTCAGCCTGCTCCTGCCCCACTGAACTTATTTCTTCCTATCTTGACTCTATCTTTTCTCCGCTGGTCCTGTCTCTTCCCACCTACATCCGTGACTCTTCTGACACACTACGTCATTTTGACAATTTCCAGTTTCCTGGTCCCAACCGCCTCCTCTTCACGATGGACGTCCAATCGCTCTACACCTCCATCCCCCACCAGGATGGTTTGAGGGCTCTCCGCTTCTTCCTGGAACAGAGGCCCAACCAGTCCCCATCCACCACCACCCTCCTCCGCCTGGCTGAACTTGTTCTCACATTGAACAACTTCTCCTTCAACTCCACGCACTTCCTTCAAGTAAAAGGTGTCGCTATGGGTACCCACATGAGTCCTAGTTATGCCTGTCTTTTTGTGGGATATGTCGAGCATTCTTTGTTCCAGTCCTACTCAGGCCCCCTCACCCAACTCTTTTTCCGGTACATTGATGACTGTATCGGTGCCGTTTCCTGCTCCCTCCCCGAACTGGAAAACTTTATCAACTTTGCTTCCAATTTCCACCCTTCTCTCACCTTTACATGGTCCATCTCTGACACTTCCCTTCCCTTCCTCGACTTCTCTGTCTCCATCTCTGGGGATAGGTTGTCTACTAATATCCATTATAAGCCCACCGACTCCCACAGCTACCTCGACTACACTTCTTCACACCCTACCTCCTGTAAGGACTCCATTCCATTCTCCCAGTTTCTCTGTCTCCAACGCATCTGCTGTGATGATGCTACCTTCCATGACGGTGCTTCTGATATAACCTCCTTTTTCCTCAACCGAGGATTTCCCCCCACTGTGGTTGACAGGGCCCTCAACCGTGTCCGACCCATTCCCCGCACCTCTACCCTCACCCCTTCCCCTCCCTCCCAGAACCGTGACAGGGTTCCCCTTGTCCTCATTTTTCATCCCACCAGCCTCCATATACAAAGGATCATCCTCCGCCATTTCCGCCACCTCCAGCATGATGCCACTACCAGTCACATCTTCCCCTCCCTTCCCCTCCCTTCCCCTGTCAGCATTCCGAAGGGATCGTTCCCTCCGCGACACCCTGGTCCACTCCTCCATTACCCCCAGCACCTCGTCCCCTTCCCATGGCACCTTCCCCTGCAATCGCAGGAGGTGTAATACCTGCCCATTTACCTCCTCTCTCCTCACTATCCCAGGCCCCAAACACTCCTTTCAGGTGAAGCAGCGATTTACTTGTACTTCTTTCAATGTAGTATACTGTATTCGCTGCTCACAGTGTAGTCTCCTCTACATTGGGGAGACCAAGCGCAGACTGGGTGACCGCTTTGCGGAACATCTCCGCTCAGTTCGCAAGCAGGACCCTGAGCTTCCGGTTGCTTGCCATTTCAACACTCCCCCCTGCTCTCATGCTCATATCTCTGTCCTGGGATTGCTGCAGTGTTCCAGTGAACATCAACGCAAGCTCGAGGAACGGCATCTCATCTACCGATTAGGCACACTACATACAGCCTGCCGAACTGAACATTGAGTTCAATAATTTCATAGCATGACAGCCCCCCATTTTACTTTCATTTTTAGTGATTTTTTTTTTCTTTCTTTTTACGTTCTTTTTTACATTTTTTACAATCTTTTTTTTTGCATTTATTTCATTTCATCTTAGTTTGTTCAGTTTGCTTACTCACTGTTTTTTTCAGGTTTGCACTTGCTGCTGTTCAATATTCAGTGTATTAACACCTAATTTGTACTAATGTTTTGTCTTTCAACACACCATTAACATATTGTTTGCCTTTGCTCCGTGACCTTTTGGTCAGCTATGCGGCCTGGTCCAATCGAGACCTCCTTTGTTATCTCTTGCCCCACCCCCACCTCACTTGCTTATAACCTGTGACGTTTCTAATATTTGTCAGTTCCGATGAAGGGTTACTGACCCGAAACGTTAACTCTGCTTCTCTTTCCACAGATACTGCCAGACCTGCTGAGTGGTTCCAGCATTTCTTGTTTTTATTTCAGATTTCCAGCATCCACAGTATTTTGCTTTTATATTATTAAATGGGGTAAATATCTGCTTTAGTGATATTGGTTGAGGGATAAATGATTGCCAGGACACCAGAGCAAGCATCCCTACCCTTCCTTGAAGTGTCATGGGATTTCTTACATCAAACCTTTTGCCTCAGAGGTGAGAGTGTTCCCACTGACCTAAGGCAGGGTTGAGGAGCAATGTTACTATAGTCTGCTGTCATATAATAGTTGCACGATTTGTCAGGCTATAAATACAACTGACTAATCCACCCTTCTACAATGCATGGTATTTTTACCAATAGCAAACAATAGTGGCTGATTGGATTAGACAGTGGCCTTTCAATTCATTCAGCTTCAGGGAGAAAACAGCACCCCTGGTGAGGGAATTGGAAACACTATCACACTCATACAGCAGAGGGTGTACTTCTGAGTTTGGAGGCGATGTCCATGGGTAGAGAAGACTTCCCACAACAGCATATCTTCCAATGTACCGTGAGCTATTTCATGGGGATTCACCAGTACTTACAGAAAAGACTTTCATCTGACATATATCCATCACATTCCCAGATATCGCGTGCTGTTTTCATCTCCAAAATATGGCAACTAATCCTTTTTTTAAAAAAGATGAAGTTAGTTATTGACTGGAGCTGAAATTTATAAGCAGTTATTATTGCACTCTGACTGACCTCAATTTAAAAGCACTTACAATTAGCTACATCTGGTCTATTTAGGCCAGCTCCACATTCAAGGCATATGTTTAGTTTAGTTTAGTTTTAGTTTAGAGATACAGCACTGAAACAGGTCCTTCGGCCCACCGAGTCTGTGCCGACCATCAACTACCCATTTATACTAATCCTACACTAATCCCATATTCCTACCACATCCCCACCTGTCCCTATATTTCCCTACCACCTACCTATACTAGGGGCAATTTATAATGGCCAATTTACCTACCAACCTGCAAGTCTTTTGGCTGTGGGAGGAAATCGGAGCACCCGGAGAAAACCCACACAGACACAGGGAGAACTTGCAAATATCTGAACAGAGGCCTTAAAGGACAGGCCAGGATAGAAGTAAAACAATACAAACTTGTTCCAGATTGTTAGCTAGACCACTAGTTTTTTTTTAAATTTATAAATAGGACATAAACAGGAATGGTAGTAGAGTAGTAATGTTACTGGACTAGTCATCCAGAGGGCCTGACTAATGCTCCAGAGACTTGAGTTCAAATCCTACCACAGCAGCTGGGGGTATTTAAATGTAATTAATTAATAAATTTGGAATAAAAAGCAAGTTTCAGAGATGATAATGAATCGACTAGACTGTCGTAAAATCCCAATTGGTTTACTAATGTCCTTTATTGAAGGAAATCTGCCATTCTTACCCGGTCTAGCCCACATGGCCTAGCAAGCAACTCAGTTCAAGGGCAATTTTGGATGGGCAATAAATGCTGGCCTAGCCAGTGACGCCCACATCCCCCAAACTAATAATTTAAAAAATGTGACTGCAGAGCTAAACCAATGTAGTAGACTCCTAACTGCCTTATGAAATGGCCTACCAAGCCACTCAGTTGTATCAAAACACTACAGAAAAGGTCAAATATGAATAAAGCCAGACGGACACCCAGCATCGACCTAGGACGACAAACGCACACCCTGCCCAGTTGACCCTGCAAAGTCCTCTTCACTAACAGTGGGGATCCTGTGCCAAAATTGGGAGACCTGTCCCATAGACTAGTCAAGCAACAGCCTGACAAAGTCATACTCACAGAATCATACCTTACAGATAATGTCCCTGGGTAGTCCTGGCCATGGTGGGACAGACCACCAGAGGTGGCAGGAGCACAGTAGTATACACTCGGGAAGGAGTGACCTTGGGAGTCTTCAACATTTACTCTGGACCCCTTGAAGTCTCATGGCATCAGGTCAAACATGGGCAAGGAAACCTCCAGCTGATTACCACCTACTGTGTTCCTCCATGCTGAACACCATTTGGAAGAAGCACAGAGTAACAAGGGCACAAAATGTACTCTGGGTGGGGGACTTCAATGTCCATCACTACATTACAAAAGTATTTCATTGGCTGTGAAGATAGTGACCCTATGTCCTATCAACACCTTCCCTTTTGTTCTCTTTTGCCCCACCCCACTTTATTTGCTTAAAACCTATTACATCTCTAACCTTTGCCAGTTCTGATGAAAGGTCACTGACCTGAAGCGTTAACTTTGCTTCTCTCTCCACAGATGCTGCCTGACCTGCTGAGTATTTCCAGCACTCTTTATTTTATTTTAGATTCCCAGCATCTGCAATATTTTGCTTTTATTCTAGCAGTTCAAAAGTGGGCATCCATGAGGCGTTGTGGGCCATCAGCAGCAGCAGAATCGTATTTAACCACAATCTGTTACCTCATGGATAATTAATTGGATAATTAAGAAACTAACAGGCAGAGGAGGCTCCACAATATCCCCATCATCAATGATGTGGTATCCCAGCACATCGATGCAAAAGACAAGACTGAATTATTTGCCACCATCTTTAGCCAGAAATGTCGAGTTGATGATTAATCTTTACCTCCTCTTGAGGTACCCACCATCACAGATACCAGTCTTCAGCCATTCCATGTGATATCAAGAAAAGGCTAAATGCACTGAATGCAGCAAGGGCTATGGGCCCTGACAACCTCCCAGCTGTAGTACCGAAGACGTGTGCTCCAGAATTAGCCCCGCCCCAAGCCAAGCTGTTCCAGAATAGCTACAACACCGGCATCTACCCTACAATGTGGAAAAATGCCCAGGTAGATCTGTCCACAAAATGCAGGACAAATCCAATCCAGCCAATTAACCCCCATCAATCTACTCTCGATCATCAGCAACATGATGGAAGGTGGGGTCAACAGTGCGATCAAGTGGCACTTACTAGGCAATAACCTGCTTGCCGATGTTCAGTTTGGGGTCTACCAGGACCACTCATCTCCAGAACTTATTACAGCCTTGTCCCAAACATGGACAAAAGACCTGAATTCCAGTGGTGAAGTGAGAGTGACTGTCCTTGACATCAAGGCAGCATTTCACTGAGTGTTGCATCAGGGAACCCCAGCAAAACTGAAATCAATGAGAATCAGGGGGAAAACTCTCTGCTGGTTGCAGTAATACTTTGCACAAAGGAAGATGGCTATGGTTGTTGAATGCCAATCATCTCAGCCCCCAAGACATTGATGCCGGAGTTCCTCAGTGTAGTGGTCTAGGCCCAACCATCTTCAGCTGCTTCATCAATAACATTCCCACCATCATAAGCTCAGAAGTGGGGCTGTTCACTGATGATTGCATAGTGTTGAGTACCATTCGCGACTCCTCAGATACTGAAGTAAAAGACCCGGACAACATTCAGGTTTGGGCTGAAAAGTGGCAAGTAACATTCATGCCACACAATTACCAGGCTATGTCCATCTCCAACATGAGAGAATCCAACCATCTCCGCTGACAGTCAACAGCATTATCATCGCTGAATCCCCCACCATCAACATCCTGGGGGTTACCATAGACCAGAAACTTAACTGGACCAGCCACATAAATACTGTGGCTATAAGAGCAGGTCAGAGGCTGGGAATTGTGTGGCGAGTAACTCACCTCCTGTCTCCCCAATGCCTGTCCATGATTTACAGGCACAAGTCAGGAGTGTGATGGAATACCTGGAATTGCCTGGATGGGTGCAGCTCCAACAACACTCAAAAAGCTCAACAGCATCCAGGACAAAGCAGTCCACTTGATCAGCACCCCATCCACCTTAAACATTCACTTCCTCCACCACTGACGCACAGCGGCTGCAGTGTGCACCATGTACAAGATGCACTGCAGCAACTCGCCAAGGCTCCTTCAACAGCATCTTCCAAACCCGCAACCTCTACCACCTAGAAGGGCAAGGGCAGCAGATGCATGGGAACACCATCACCTGCAAGTTCGCCTCCAAGCCACACACCATCCTGACTTGGCACTGTGTGGCTGGGTCAAAATCCTGGAACTCCTTTCCTAACAGCACTGTGGGTGTACCTACACACCAATGACTGCAGCAGTTCAAGACGACAGCTCACCACCACCCTCTCAAGGGCAATTTAGGGATGGGCAATAATTGCTGGCATAGCCAGCAACACCCACATCCAGAGAAAGAATAACCAGTAAATTAGCCAGGTTCACACTCCTGATCGCAGCGCCCTGGGAAGTGCCAACCTTGTTTGAGGACAGGATTGGATGCAACAAGAATGCTCCTCCATGATCAAATATCCTACTGCCTCTCAGTTTCTAACCTCACATATGGACAATGCCCACTTGGACAAGGCATCAGAGAGTAGCTGGCCTCTGTGGAACAGTATGCAAGAAGAACTAGAGGGCCAGAAACACCAACCTACATATAGATGGGAAAGAGGAAATGGAAAGATTTGTCTTACTCAGAATGGCTGACAATAAAGTGGATTTCAAAACAGCTAAGCTCTTTTTGAGAAGTAACCACCTAGAATCTTAGAATCATTGAATGGTTACAGCACAAAAAGAGGCCATTCAGTCCATCATATCCCTTCCAGCTCTCTGCAAGAGCAACTCAACTAGTCTCACTCCCCTGCCCTTTGCCTGTAGCCCAGCAAACATTTTCTCCCTATTTATCCAATTCCATTTTGAAATCCTGATTGTAGTGCATCCCAAATCCTAACCCCTCGCTGTGGAACAAAAGCTTTTCCTCATGTCACATTTGGTGCTTTTGCTGATCACCTTAAATTGGCATCCTTTGTTTCTTGACCCTTCTGCCAATGGGAACAGTTTCTTTCTATTTACTTTGTCCAGACTCATGATTTTGAACACCTCTGTATACCTTCCTCCAGTCTAAAAACACAACTGTTCACTACCACTCTCTGTTTCCTTTCACTTAACCAACTTTCTATCCATCTGAACACTTTCCCTTTTATTCCATGGGCTTTAAGTTTTCTGACAAGTCTGTGGCACTTTATCAAATGCTTTTTGGAAGTCCATGTACACCACATCAGCCACATTGCCCTCATCAACCATATCTGTTACCTCATCAAAGAACTCAGTTAGACACAATTTGCCTTCAAAATATCCGTGCTGGCTTTCCTTAATTAATCCATACTTGTCCAAGTGACTGTTTATTTTGTCCCAGATTATCATTTCTAAAAGCTTTCCCACCACCGAGGTTAAATTGACTGGCCTATAGTTGCTGGGTTTATCGTTACAACCCTTTTTGATCAAGGTTATAACATTTGCAATTCTCCAGTCCTCTGCAACATCCATGTATCCAAGGAGGATTGGAAGGTTATGGCCAGTGCCTCCGCAATTTCCACCCTTATTCCCTCAGCATCCTCAGATACATCCCATCTGGTCCTGGTGACTTATCAACTTTAAGCACAGCCAACCTTTCTAATACCTCCTCTTTATCAAATTTTTACCCATCCAGTATCTCAACTACCTCCTCTTTCAATATGACTTGGGCAGCAACTTCTTTCTTTGTAAAGACAGATGCAAAGTAGTCATTTAGTTCCTCAGCCATGCTCTCTGCCTCTGTGCATAAATCCCTTTTTTGGTCCCCAATTCACCCAACCCTCATCTTACTATCCTTTTACTATTTATATGTCTAAAGAGGACTTGTAGATTTCTTTTTATGTTAGCTGACAGCCTTTTCTTATTCTCTCTCTTTGCCTCTCCGAATTTTCTTTTTCACTTCCCCTCCAAAATTTCTACATTCAGCCTGGTTCTCATTTGTATTATCAACCTGACATTTATTATACTCTCCCTTTTCCTGCTTCATCTTACTCTATGATCTCTTTTGTCATCCAGGGAGCTCTGGCTTTGGTTGACTTACCTTTCCCCATTGGAATGTACCTCAACTGTACCTGAACCATCTCCTCTTTAAAGATGGCCATCGTTCCATTACAGTTTTACCTGCCAATCTCTGATTCCAATTTACCTGGGACAGATCCATTCTCACCCCACTATAATTAGCCCTCCTCCAATTGAGTATTTTAACTTAAGATTGCTCCTTGTCCTTTTCCATATCCAACCTTATGATACTATGATCACTATTTCTTAAAAGTTTCCTGACTGACACTTGATCCACTTGACCCATGTCATTCCCCAGAACTAGGTCCAGCAATGCCTCCTTCCTTGATATGCCAGAAACCTATACAGATCAAGAAAATTCTCCTGAACACACTTCAGAAACTCTTCCCCGTCTCAACCCTTAACATTATCATCCCAGTCTATATTAGGATAATTAAAGTCCCCCGTTATACATAGTCTATAGATTTTGCAACTCTCTGTAAATTCTCTGCAAATTTCCTTCTCTGTATCTTTCCCACTAGTTGGTGGCCTATAGAATACTCCCAGTAGCGTATTGTTTTGTAACTCTAACCAAACAGATTCAGTCCTGCACTGTAAACCTAATTTAGATCTTATTGCATTACCTCTTAGTCAAACTCCATCTAATACTTTACTATTTCTTACTCTAGTGCTGTCTGCTTCTCCCAGTCTTTTATACACCTTGTTTATCCTTCCAATTGCTACATCCTGGTTCCTATACCCCTGTCAAGTCAGTTTAAACCCTCCCAAACAGCACTAGCAAACTGCCCCGCGAGGACATTTGTCCCAGTTCTGTTTAGGTGCAACCCATCCAGCCTGAACAGATCCCACCTCCCCCAGAATCGGTCCCAATGTACCAGGAATCTAAAGCCCTCCTTCCTGCACCAATTCTCCATGCTATGCATTCATCTGCTCTATTCTCCTATTTTTATGTGCACTTACGGGCAGCACTGGGAGTAATCTAGAGATTACTACCTTTGATGTCTTGCTTGCTAGTCTCTTTCCTAGCTCCCTAAAATTTGCTTGCAGGACCTTTTCCCTCTTTCGAACAGTGTCATTGATTCTGATCTCTGGCTGTTCACTCTCCCACTCAGTGTGCTTTGCAGCCATTTCATGACATCCTTGAACTTGGCATCAAGGAGGCAACATACCATCCTGAATTCATGTTTGCGGCTGCAGAAATGCCTGTCTATTCCCCTAACCATAGAATCCCCTATCAGTATTGTTTTCCCAATCTTTCCTCTGCCCGAGTCACCAGTAGTGCCATGGACTTGGCTCTGGCTGCACTCTCCAGATGAATCCTCACTCTCACCACTATTCAGAACTGAATACTGGTTGGAGAGCATGATGCACTCAGGGGACTGCTTCACTACCTGCCTGATTCTCCTTGACTGCCCCGTCATCCATTCTGCCACTGCCTCCTCACCCTTAAGCTGTGGGGTGATCACATCCAGAAACGTGATATCCACGCAGTTCTCTGCTTCACAGATGCACCGCAGTGACATCAGCCGCTACTCAAGCTCCGAAACCAGAGTTGCTCCAGCTGATGACATTTCCTGCACATGTAGTTGTCCAGGACACAGGCAACATTCTGGAGTTCCCATATGGAACGAGATGTGCATTCCACCGGACTGGGCTGCCCTGCCATGCGTCTATTAGACTAGCTAAACTTAATGGAAATAAACTAAAGACTTTTTAAAGAATTACAGTAAAAAAAAGTCACCAGCTACTCATCAATCAGCAGCTTCCATTGTGCTAGTGACACTTTTTTTTCTACAATGCTCCCTTACGCTGGCACTCATTCCATTCTGCTGGTCCACACCTAAGCTCTTTCAGCCATGTGCTCCTTCTTTATAGAGATAGACAGGTACCGTGTGGGTATGAGAATTCAGGGAAATAACAGTCAATTTCTTGGCAATAAGACTAGAGGTTGGAATCAGTTACAGCAATCAACCTTTTTCAACTCCATTATTGCTTAAGTTCCATTTTCATTGTTTATGTGACAGTTGCTGCACATCGATCCTGCAAGTTGCAATATCTTGATAAATGATGAGGAAATATTGATTAAAAAAAACTGATCCCGCACATTGATAATGCACCAACACTTGGACATACCCATTGATATCTGAAAATGTTCTTGCCCAGATGTTACGACCGAGGCAGGAGTAATGCACTGTTAATTCAGTCCCACTACTTCACAGGTCACAGTATATCAGTAAAGATTCCCACCTACTAGAAAAAATAGCCAAATTATCACTTTATTTGTCCCCAGAATAAAGCATGCCAAACCAGATTTCTTTAAACAACAACAAAATTAACTATTTATTCATAAACCAAGTTTTAAATGATAATGAGATGAATCTATATGTATGAATACATTTTATAACTCCTTAATCTTCCTAACCCTCATGCACCTACATACATACTATTACCAATGGCTAACCAGGAAAACAGAAATATTGACTTTATTAGGAATAATAAAATAACTGGGTTGTAACTTCTGGTAGTATTTTCCTGGATCGGTGGGGTGTCCCAGAGTTGAATAGTCAGATGCCACTCGATGCCTCTCCAGGTGAAATTAATGAATAGTCTATGGTGGGTAGGCATTCAAGGTAGTTTGGCTGCAGCAGGCGTCACACAGATCTTTCTGCAACAGGTTGTAGCAACAGGTCTATTTAAATTTTAAAGTAGCAGTCTAACAGTAGAAATTTTCTTGAGATTTTAGGAACTTCCAAAATACAAAAGGCCACATGACTCACTCGTGAGGCAGAAATTTTCCAGAGACTGGAGAGAATAAGAAATTTTGCTACCTTCAACAATGCAGGCTTCCTCTCAGCAAAGGAGTGTTTTTCCACAGAATGTAGCAACTCCTCTTTTTTCTGGGTCAGCTCCTCTTTTTTCTGGGTCTTTTCCTCTCTCTTCAGACAGGTGAAAACCTCACCTTTAATGTAGCGCTTTTTCCCTTGAAATGCAAAGCTCATTATCACAGAGAATAGGTCTTTTTTGCAGGTCTATCAGCAAATCACATCTCCAGCCACTGCTAGCTGTTCTGTTTTCCTCTGCAGAACTGAAACTAAAGTCTTTCCGCAGAAGTCATAAGACTGTTGTAAAATCTTCTTGTTGCTTGGATACAAATTGCCTTGCAGTCTGCACTCCAAGTACCAAATGTCAACATTCAGTCACTGTTCACAGACTTTTTTTCAGTCTTAAAGGCACACAGACCTCCTAGTTTTTTTTAAACAAAACTCTTATGACACAGACAAGAGATTTTAGTTCAGGTTTCACCATTCCTGCCTTGCTTATCTTGTATAAAAACACCTATATGTGTAGGTTAGAACCATTGAAAGTTGACAGTAAGTTAGCTATCAGCTGTGGTTCAGTGGACAGAACTCTTATCTCTGAGGCAGAAGGCTGTGGGTTCAAGATTCACTCCAGGAATTTGAGCACAAAATCCAGACTGAGGGAATGGTACAATGTCAGTGGTACCATCTTTTGGATGAGACCTTAAGCTAAGGCCCTGCCTGCTCTCTCCAGGTGAATGTAAAAAAAAAACCAAGGCAGTATTGGATAAAAAATAAGGGAGTTCTCCCTAGTGTCCTGGCCAGCATTTATAACTCAACCACAGTCTAAAACAGATGATTTGGCTATTGTGGGATCTTGCTGTGCACAAATTGGCTGCCATGTTTCCTACAAAAGTAACTACAATTCCAGATACTTCATTGCCTGCTAAAAACATGCATCAAAGGCAGCAGATCTCAGGGGGCAAGTTATCATGTCCATTCAACTGTCCACCAGCCCTACTTACACCAGTCAGGCCAGCTTAAAATCAGCCCTTTAATGACAGGTTTAATGGCCCAGTCATCGCTGGCAAGGCCAGCATGTATTCTTCATCCTGAATTATCATCCAAATGTGGTTTGATACAACTGTCAGAGTGCCTAAAGGGCAGAAGTCAATCAATTCCATTTTTACAACAATCCGACAGCTTCATGGTCACTAACGGTTATCAACTTTCTACTGGCAGATTTTTTTTTAATTGTTTGTTTCAAACTGAATTTAACAAACTGTCGTGGTTTGGATTGAAACTCACATTCTCTGGATTATTAGTCTCAGCCTCTGGAGAACTAGCCCAGTAACATTAGCATGACCGTACCATACTATAATGGGTGAGTGGCCGAGGAACAACTCAATAACATCAATTACAGCATTCACCAGAGCTCTGTTCTGCATTGAACCCTCACTGCTTTGGGGCTTCGCTCCCTGCCTTTTTCCACAAATCCTAAATGCCGTCACCCCCCACCCCCCCAACACTCCACAATTGCAGTGATGTCGGAGGGAATCTGAGGAACATTCTCCACCAGCGCCTCTCCACAAAGGAGATGGTAAATGTCTTTTCCCCCCAGATATCGAGGGAAAGTTGCAGCACGCTTAGAGAATGAACAGAGAGCCCTCAAAAAGGCAGCAGAATAAACTGTAACTTAAGCTTTGACTGCCTAACAAATTTATTAAACAGTAAAAGAGTAATTGAGTAGCAGCAACAACACACTAAGTATATTTGCAATTGTTTTTTAATAGCTCACAACTGCTATGCTAAACTAAGATATGTAAGGTGCCAACCCTCCAGGATTCTCCAGGAATTGAGAATTAATCTCCTGGACACTGCAGCGAGCATACTCGGGAGAAAAACCATAATTAAAAATTTTTCTTCAAAAATTTTGTTCATTGGTTCCGCAAAAAGTGGGGACAAAGGCCATTTAACTGGAGGGGGCAGGATGTCATATGCTGAAACTCCAGGGATATGTTCAACTGGAGTTGGTAACCCTACATACAAGTAATCTCTTTGCTCTTTAATTGCCATCTGCAGAAGCTATGTGAGCAGACAATCTCTTTTTGAAGGACACAGACTCAGTGATTTAAAGAGGACAAGCTGATATTCTCTTACAAATATTGTTTCCACTGGCAGGAAGGACAGTAACTGGAGGTCACAGGTTTAAGGTAATTGGCAAAAGAACCAGAGAGGAGGTGAGGAGGGGATTTTTCTTACACAAAGGATTGTTCTGATCTGGAATGTGCTGCCTGAAAGAGTGTGGAAGCAGATTCAACAATAACTTTCAGAAGGAAATTAGTTAAATACTTG
Organism: Heterodontus francisci; assembly: GCF_036365525.1. Taxonomy (NCBI): domain Eukaryota; kingdom Metazoa; phylum Chordata; class Chondrichthyes; order Heterodontiformes; family Heterodontidae; genus Heterodontus; species Heterodontus francisci. The sequence continues at coordinate 26,995,527 of NC_090386.1, read as the reverse complement.
TAAAGGAAAAAAAATTGCAGGGCTACGGGGATAGAACAGGGGAGTGGAACTAATTGGACAGCTCTTTCAAAGAGCCAGCACAGGCACATGATGGGATGAATGGCCTCCTTCTATATCATATGATTGTATGAGTCTATGATTTCTTCACTTCAAAAAACCATTATGGATTCTGCCTTCAGCATTTTATCCTCAATCCATGTCCTAACAACCCTGTGTAATCTTTTTAAAAATCTTAACCTTAAAAACATTTTGATCTTTTGGTGATGATCTTAAATTAATACCCTTTGGTCGCAATCTCACTGACCAGTGGGAAAAGGTTTTCTCTCAATTTACTCCACCAAGCCTTTGTTGTCATTTTGATACCTTGGACTGGAGAGCTCCTACAAAGTGCCTGAAGAGTTAGAAGAATGTTATTGATAAGCTGCATCCGTCATTTAGAAAACAGTTTTTGGATCTTCCCATAACCTTCTCTGCTGTAATGGAAAAAGCCTATTAACTAAAGGCTCTCATCCATGAGCACTGAAACAGGCCCTTCGGCCCACCGAGTCTGTGCCGACCATTAACCACCCATTTATACTAATCCTACACTAATCCCATATTCCTACCACATCCCTCACCAGTCCCTATATTCCCCTACCACCTACCTATACTAGGGACAATTTATAACAGCCAATTTACTTATCAAACTGCAAGTCTTTAGGCTGTGGGAGGAAACCGGAGCACCCAGAGGAAACCCACGCAGACACAGGGAGAACTTGCAAACTCCACACAGGCAGTACCCGGAATTGAACCCGGGTCGCTGGAGCTGTGAGGCGGCGGTGCTAACCGCTGCACCACTGTGCCGCCCTAGCAAAGCTTTCCTGTATCCAGTCCATGCCCCTGACAGTCTTCCTAAAATAACGGGCTGAGTTTTGCAGCAAAGCCTCAGGTCCTGACGTCGGGATCAGATATGGGTGTCGCTTCCATTCGGGCGTTCAGCAGCCAGCCACACGCAAGCTTACGCCAGACGGCCAATTGATTCTGAGGAGGCAAGATGGGGGTGGTGTCCACTTATCTGCAGAGGAAGGAAGCGAGGTGGCAGGTGCAGGTACCATATTTAAAGGGCTGACAGCCCTACGTTCACTGCAGATTTCCTTCAAGGAGCCTCTGCCTGCCTGCCGTGTGATCAGGGAAGCCTCAGCCACAAAAATGGTAGATGGAAGACAGCAGGTGGCCCCAGGGTTTAGTGATGCCTCCCTGCATGTTCTCCTCCAGGCTGCCAAGGCAAGGCGGGAGGTCTCATTCCCCAGGGATGGGAGGAATAGACCAGCCTGCCTGACCAAGCAAGCGTGGGTGGTGGTTGCAAAGGAGGTGTTATATGTCTTATATATTGTTATACTATCTGTAAAGTGTTAGGAACTAAGTAGCTAGGAACTAGTTGTTCTGTGTCAGTGTTCCAGTGGGGGGCCACATTCACGGCTGCACTGGGGAGTCATGTTATATGTAACAGGAGGACCAGTTGAATCAGGTTCTACAGGACAGAGCATGGTGCTGAAATAAACAAGACTGACTCCAGCCTTTTCCAAGTTTAAAGTGTGATTCTTTCCAACATCTGGTAACCAGAAACAACATAAACACAAAACATGGTGGCAGCGAGTGTCTGTGAGTGAACCTGCAACATTTTTTAAAGTATCAGATTGAGAAAACTGACCCAAATTAGTGCCAGAGAGAGAGAGACAGAGAAACTGAGTGACTCATGTGAAAACTCTAAAAAAAAGATCGAAGTGTCAGCCCAGACTGGAATGAATGCACTGCTACAGCCCATCATGAATTGGGGAGCTGATGATGTCTGATGTCGTACAGGCATTTGAGAAGTTTTAAACAAAAGTGCAATTTGGCATTCAATAGTTTCCTAAAAGGCACTCATGAAGAGGAGAGTGTCAGCATCTGTGGGCTGAAGATAAAGGATTAAGTTTATTTAACAGCTGGGACCTAAGTGAAGAGGACAGCACAAACCCAGACAAAATTTTTGAAAGATTCAGCACCTATCTCCAGCCAAAATCAAATCATCAGATATACCAATATGAATTTCAAGGCCTCAGGCAAGAACTAGGTGAGCCTATTGAAAATTTTGTAGCAAGATCGAAAAATGCAGCCAGAAAATGTAAATTTAAGGACACAGATGAACGGCTGATAGATCAGCTCATTTGTGGTTTTGCACAGAAGTACAGAAATCTCTAATTGGACAGGGCAAGCTCACAATATCGCAGGATGTAGACACTGCCAGAACACATGAAGCCACTAGCAGACAGATGAAGACTCTGACCTCCCAAATGGCTAGCCTTCAGTTAATCCAAGAGACAGGCAGCAGGGTCGATGCAGTGAAACAACAACTAAAGATTGTACACCAAATAGAGAGAAAGACGTGCATATGAATTGACAGATAGAAGCAAATATTCCACATATGGATCAATCTACAGAGCTTGCGGAAAGAAACCAAAACATCCATACCCTGGAAGATGGCGATGGGTTTGAGAACATGATAGACATAGGAACCATAGAATTGCACAAAATATCTGGACGTGACAGTTCCCAGAGAAAAGAAATTCTGACAACCATTCAGATCAGGAAGAGGCTGAGAAATAAGCCCACAATGATAAATCTGAAGGTGAAGATTGATACTGGAACGCAGAGTAACATCATCCTGCTCAGACTATACCAGCAGATCTTTCCTGAAAATTTGGAGAAAAATGGTTATCCAAGGGAAGGTGCTCTGAAACCAAACATCATGCCAACAGCATACGGGGGAACTGAGATTAGACAACCAGGAACAACCCAAATCAGAGGGACACACAAAGGAAAAGATGTTAACTGTATGTTCTACATCACAGAAACAGATGGTCCAGCTATCCTGGGGTTGAGCAGTTGTGGAAGAGCTGCAGATTATCTCAGTAAACAAGGAGGTGAAGGAGATGATTCTGAGGGTTGAAGATAGTACACACATTGAAAAGTACCCTCTGATCAGAAGCAAAGAAGATCTGGTACAAATGTACCCAGAATGTTTAAAAACATAAGAAATAGGAGCAGGAGTAGGCCATTCAGCCCCTCAAGCCTGCCCCACCATTCAATAAGATCATGGCTGATTTGTCCCAGGCCTCAACTCCTCTTTCGGGCCTGCTCCACATAACCCTCGACTGCCCAAGATTTCAAAAATCTATCTACCTCCTCCTTAAATACATTTAGTGATCTAGCCTCCACAACTCTCTGAGGTAGAGAATACCAGGGATTCACCACCCTCTGAGAGAAGAAATTCCTTCGCATCTCAGTTTTAAATGTGTGTCCCCTTATTCTGTAACTATGTCCCCTAGTTCGAAGATTCCCCCACCAGTGGAAACATCTTCTCAACATCTACCCTGTCAAGCCCCCTTAGAATCTTATATGTTTTAATGAGATCACCTCTCATTCTTCTAAACTCCTATGAATAAAGGCCTAACCTGTTTAGCCATTCTTGATAAGACAACCCCTTCATCCCAGGAAGCAACCTAGTGAACCTTTTCTGAACTGCCTCCAATGCTAGTATATGCTTCCTTAAATACAAGGACCAAAACTGTCCACAGTACTCCAGGTGTGGCCTCACCAACACCCTGTACAGTTGTAACAAGACTTCCCTATTTTTAAACTCTAACCCCCCAGCAGTAAACGCCAATATTCCATTTGCCTTCCTAATTACTTGCTACACCTGCATGCTAACATTTTGTGTTTCATGTACAAGAACACCCAGATCCCTCTGTACTGCAGTATTTTGTAGTCTTTCTCCATCTAAATAATAATCTGCCTTTTTATTCTTCCTACCAAAGTGGATGACCTCACACATTCCCACATTGAACTCCATCTGCCAGGTTTTTGCCCACTCACTTAACCTATCTATATCCCTTTGCAGATTCTTTGTGTCCTCATCACAACATGCCTTCCCACCTATTTTTGTATCGCCAGCAAATTTGGATACACTACACTCTGTTCCTTCCTCCAAGTCATTAATATAGATAGTAAATAGTTGAGGCACTAGGACCGATCCTTGTGGCACCCCACTAGTTTGGCTTTCCAACCTGAAAAAGACACATTGATCCTGACTCTCTGCCTTCTGTGTGTGAGCCAATCCTCAATCCATGCCAACACATTACCCCCAATACCCTGAGCTCTTAGTTTGTGCAATAATCTTTTATGTGGCACCTTATCGAACGCCTTCTGAAAATCCAAATACACAACATCTACTGGTTCTCCGTTATCCATTCTGCTTGTTATATCCTCAAAGAACTCTAACAAATTTGTCAAACATGATTTCCCTTTCATAAAACCATGTTGACTCTGTTTGATTGCAATACGTTTTTCTAAACAAAGTGATTGATGACAAAGCTACGTCATCAGAATGCGCCGCGGTGCGCACATGCGCACACGGTCTCGGGCCCTCTGCGCATGCGCTGCGGTCCGGATTGGCAGGACCAGTTTGCGCAATGCGCAGACGACGTCATCGCGTAACGTCATCCTCGGGGAACACGCCAGGTTGGCCTCTGCGCATGCGCAAACTGGTCCTGGCAATCCGGACCGCAGCGCATGCGCAGATGACCGGAGCCCGTGTGCGCATGTGCGTCCATCTTCCGAAAGCTTCGGCGCGAGTTTTTGAAAATGGAAGGAGGAGAGGTTTCGTCGGGCATTTTATCTCAATTATTTAGTCATTTTGGACATTTGCTTCATTTTTATTAGACAGAGGAGATTGTTCCAAGGTAAGTTGCTCTGAAAATACATTTCAAGGGAGGGGAGGGAGGGGGAGGGAGGGGGGGAAGGAAGGGGGGGAAGGGAGGAGGGAAGGGAGGGGGGGAAGGGAGGAGGGAAGGGAGGGAGGGACGGGGGGGGTAGGGAGGTCGGGGGGGGAGGGGGGAAAGGAGGGAAGGAAGGGAGGGAAGGAAGGGAGGGAAGGAAGGGAGGGACGGGAAGAAGGGAGGGACGGGAAGAAGGGAGGGACGGGGGGGGAAGGGAGGGAGGGGAGGAAAGGAGGGAAGGGAGGGACGGGGGAGAAAGGGAGGTCGGGGGGGGGAGGGGGGGGAAAGGAGGAGAAGGGAGGTCGCGGGGGAGGGGGGGGAGCAGCGGAGCGGAAGAGGAGTGCCTTTTTCTGTGCATGCGCCATAAACACAAGGACTGGCTGATGAGATGGAGCCAATTAATTTGCCCAACAATTGCCTGGAAGCACCTTCGGATGGAGGTGGCCACGCGCTGGACATCCAGTCGCGTGCCACAATCCATGGATCCTGAGCGTTTCACCCCCTGGCCTAATGATCTGATGGACCATACATACGCCTGCCTGTTCAAAGCTCCACTTCCCCCACCTGCGGTACCCTCTCCTTGCTGTTCAGTTACACAGCCACCTATTCCTGCACCCATCCAAGCAGTGCACGTGGACACACAGCCACATGTTTCCCCATCCGCCCTTGAAACACCCATGCAGAGCCTTGTGAGACTCCGCAATTGCCAGCTGCTGCCTGTCAAGCAGAGAAGGCGTCCAAAGGGGTCAAGCACTTGGGGAACATTCAGCAAGAAGAGACTGAGCACTAAAAGAAACAAGCATGCCGTGTCCAGTGGTAGCACAAATGTGAATGCTCTTGCTGCGTACACAACTGGTGAGGTGGGAGTGCAGCCACACCATTCTCCATCCTCAGTGTTGCTTTAAGGCAAAGGTAGATAAGAGTGAAAGAAATGGAAGATGATGCTGATAGTAGTAGGCAGGATTAAATGGGAATGGATGGGAAGACGCACGAGTAGCATAACCACTAGCAGGGAACAGCTGGGCTAAATGGCCTGCTTTATGTTCATAGTCCAAAAGAAATGTGCTTCTTTTTCCAGCACCCTCACATCATTCATGTTTTCCCTGAGAGCAGCATTGAACCATCACGAGATAGGGGCAGTTACATCATCCTGACTCCTACAGCTGAGGTGGGTACTAAGTGATTCATTGGCCTATATTGCAGAGCATAAAGCATGCGCAACAGTAATTTCATTGGAGGGAGGGAAGCTCTGACACTGATGTTCTTTCATTATTTCCTTTCATGTAAAATGTGCCCTTGAGAAAACAATCCTTGACACTTAAGGACGGCATTCCAGCAAAGGAGGCAGTGCAGGAGATGACGCAAGGATGTGATGATTCCTGCATCTGAGGTGGGTAATAAGTGCTTCATTGGCGACGTTATCAATTGGTGCCTTCACTGCAGAACTTAAAAAGGTGTGCACAACAGTAATTTCAGTGGATGGAGGGAGGCAAGCTCTGACTCTGATTTGCTTTTCTTCTTTTCATGTAAAACATGCCGTCGAGAAAACAATCCTCGAGACTTACGGTCAGCATTCA
>NC_090386.1:26482122-26590228 GCF_036365525.1 Heterodontus francisci | reverse complement strand
TAGGGGAAAGGGGGGAAAGAAGGGGGTGGGGAAAGAAGGGGAGGGGGAAAGAAGGGGGGAAAGAAGGGGGGAGGGGAAAGGGGGGAAAGAAGGGGGAGGGGAAGGGGGCGGGGAAAGAAGTGGAGGGGGAAGGGGGGAAAGAAGGGAGGGGAAAGGGGGGAAAGAAGGGGGGAACGGAAGGAGGGGGGAGGGAAAAGGGGAAAGAAGGGGGGAGGGGAAAGGGGAATGAAAGGGGGAAAGGGGAAAGAAGGGGAGGAGAAAGGGGAAAGAAGGGGGGAGAAAGGGGAAGGGGGAAAGGGAAAGAGGGAGGGGAAGGGGAGAAAGGGGAAGGGGGGAAAGGAAAGAGGAAGGGGAAAGAAGGGGGAAAGGGGAAAGAAGGGGGAGAAAGGGAAAGAAGGGGGGAGAAAGGGGAAAGAAGGGGGGAGTAAGGGGAAAGAAGGGGGGAGAAAGGGGAAAGAAGGGGGGAGAAAGGGGAAAGAAGGGGGGAGTAAGGGGAAAGAAGGGGGGAGAAAGGGGAAAGAAGGGGGGAGAAAGGGGAAAGAAGGGGGAGGGAAAAGGGGAATGAAAGGGGGGAAAGGGGGAAGAGGGAAAGGGGAAAGGAGGGGGAGGAGAAAGGGGAAAGGGGGAGAAAGGGGATGGGGGCGAAAGGGGAAGGAGGGAAAGAGGGAGGGGAAAGAAGGGGGGGAAGGGGAAAGAAGGGGGGAGAAAGGGGAAAGAATGGGGGAGAAAGGGGAAAGAAGGGGGGAGAAAGGGGAAAGAAGGGGGGAGTAAGGGAAAGAAGGGGGAAGAAACGGGAAAGAATGGGGGGAGAAAGGAGAAAGAAGGGGGGAGAAAGGGGGAGAAAGGGGAAGGGGGAAAGGGAAAGAGGGCGGAAAGGGGAAAGAAGGGGGGAGAAAGGGAAAGAAGGGGGGAGAAAGGGAAAGAAGGGGGGGAGAAAGGGGAAAGAAGGGGGAGAAAGGGGAAAGAAGGGGGGAGTAAGGGAAAGATGGGGGAGAAAGGGGAATGAAGGGGGGAGAAAGGGGAAAGAAGGGGGGAGAAAGGGGAAAGAAGGGGGATAAAGGGGAAGCGGGGAGAAAGGGAAACAGGGAGGGGAAAGAATAGGGGGTGGAGAAAGGGAAAGAGGGGGGAAAGGGGAAAGAATAGGGGGGGAAGAAAGGGGAAAGAAGGGGGGAGTAAGGGGAAAGAAGGGGGGAGTAAGGGGAAAGAAAGGGGGAGTAAGGGGAAAGAAGGGGGGAGGGAAAAGGGGAATGAAAGGGAGGAAAGGGGAGGGGGGAAAGGGGAAAGAAGGGGGAGGAGGGAAAGGGGAAAGAAGGGGGAGGAGGGAAAGCCGAAAGAAGGGGAGGAGAAAGGGGAAAGAAGGGGGAGAAAGGGAAGGGGGAGAAAGGGGAAGGAGGAAGAAAGGGGAAGGGGGAAAGGGAAAGAGGGAGGGGAAAGAAGGGGGAGAAAGGGGAAAGAAGGGGGGAGAAAGGGGAAAGAAGGGGGGGAGTAAGGGGAAAGAAGGGGGGAGTAAGGGGAAAGAAGGGGGGAGAAAGGGGAAAGAAGGGGGGGAGAAAGGAGAAAGGGGAAAGAAGGGGGGGAGAAAGGGGAAAGAAGGGGGGGAGAAAGGGGAAAGAAGGGTGGAGAAAGGGGTAAGAAGGGGGGGAGAAAGGGGAAAGAAGGGGAGAAAGGGGGGGAGAAAGGGGAAGGGGGGAGAAAGGAGAAGGGGGGAAAGGGGAAGGGGGGAGAAAGGGGAAGGAGGAGAAAGGGGAAGGGGGAAAGGGAAAGAGGGAGGGGAAAGAAGGGGGGAGAAAGGGGAAAGAAGGGGGAGAAAGGGGAAAGAAGGGGGGGAGTAAGGGGAAAGAAGGGGGAGTAAGGGGAAAGAAGGGGGAAGAAACGGGAAAGAATGGGGGGAGAAAGGAGAAAGAAGGGGGGAGAAAGGGGGAGAAAGGGAAGGGGGAAAGGGAAAGAGGGCGGAAAGGGGAAAGAAGGGGGGAGAAAGGGGAAAGAAGGGGGAGAAAGGGGAAAGAAGGGGGGGAGAAAGGGAAAGAAGGGGGAGAAAGGGAAAGAAGGGGGGAGTAAGGGAAAGAAGGGGGAGAAAGGGGAAAGAAGGGGGGAGTAAGGGGAAAGATGGGGGGAGAAAGGGGAATGAAGGGGGGGAGAAAGGGGAAAGAAGGGGGAGAAAGGGGAAAGAAGGGGGATAAAGGGGAAGCGGGGAGAAAGGGAAACAGGGAGGGGAAAGAATAGGGGGTGGAGAAAGGGAAAGAGGGGGGAAAGGGGAAAGAATAGGGGGGAAGAAAGGGGAAAGAAGGGGGGAGTAAGGGGAAAGAAGGGGGGAGTAAGGGAAAGAAAGGGGGAGTAAGGGGAAAGAAGGGGGGAGGGAAAAGGGGAATGAAAGGGAGGAAAGGGGAGGGGGGAAAGGGGAAAGAAGGGGGAGGAGGGAAAGGGGAAAGAAGGGGGAGGAGGGAAAGCCGAAAGAAGGGGAGGAGAAAGGGGAAAGAAGGGGGGAGAAAGGGGAAGGGGGAGAAAGGGGAAGGAGGAAGAAAGGGGAAGGGGGAAAGGGAAAGAGGGAGGGGAAAGAAGGGGGGAGAAAGGGGAAAGAAGGGGGGAGAAAGGGGAAAGAAGGGGGGGAGTAAGGGGAAAGAAGGGGGGAGTAAGGGGAAAGAAGGGGGGAGAAAGGGGAAAGAAGGGGGGGAGAAAGGAGAAAGGGGAAAGAAGGGGGGGAGAAAGGGGAAAGAAGGGGGGGAGAAAGGGGAAAGAAGGGTGGAGAAAGGGGTAAGAAGGGGGGGAGAAAGGGGAAAGAAGGGGAGAAAGGGGGGGAGAAAGGGGAAGGGGGGAGAAAGGAGAAGGGGGGAAAGGGGAAGGGGGGAGAAAGGGGAAGGAGGAAGAAAGGGGAAGGGGGAAAGGGAAAGAGGGAGGGGAAAGAAGGGGGGAGAAAGGGAAAGAAGGGGGAGAAAGGGGAAAGAAGGGGGGAGAAAGGGGAAAGAAGGGGGGAGTAAGGGGAAAGAAGGGGGGAGTAAGGGGAAAGAAGGGGGGAGAAAGGGAAAGAAGGGGGGGAGAAAGGAGAAAGGGGGGAGAAAGGGGAAAGAAGGGGGGGAGAAAGGGGAAAGAAGGGGGGGAGAAAGGGGAAAGAAGGGTGGAGAAAGGGGTAAGAAGGGGGGGAGAAAGGGGAAAGAAGGGGAGAAAGGGGGGGAGAAAGGGGAAGGGGGGAGAAAGGAGAAGGGGGGAAAGGGAAAGAGGGAGGGGAAAGAATAGGGGGTGGAGAAAGGGAAAGGGGAACGAATAGGGGGGAAAGGGGAAAGAAGGGGGGAGAAAGGGAAAGAAGGGGGAGAAAGGGGAGAGAAGGGGGAAGAAGGGGGGAGGAAGGGGAAAGAAGGGGGGAGGAAGGGGGAGGAAGTGGAAAGAAGGGGGGGAGAAAGGGGAAGGGGGAGAAAGGGAAAGGGGAAGGGGGGGAAGGGGGGAGAAAGGGAATGGGGAAGGGGGGGAGATAGGGGAAAGAGGGGGAGGGGAAGGGGGGAGAAAGGGAAGAGGAAGGGGGAGAAAGGGAAAGAGGAAGGGGGAGGGGGGAAGGGGAAGGGGGGAGAAAGGGGGAGGGGAAGGGGGAGAAAGGGGAAGGGGGAAAGAGGGGGAGAAAGGGGAAAGGGGGGAGAAAGGGGAAAGAGGGGGGAGAAAGGGGAAAGGGGGAGGGGAAGGGGGAGAAAGGGGAAGAGGGGGGAAGAGGGGGAGAAAGGGGGAGGGGAAGGGGGGAAAGAGGGGGGAGAAAGGGGAAGGGTGGGAAAGAGAGGGGGAGAAAGGGGAAGGGGGAGAAAGGGGAAAGAGGGCGGAGAAAGGGGGAGGGGAAGGGGGGGTGAAAGGGGAAAGAGGGGGGAGAAAGGGGAAAGGGGGGGTGAAGGGGAATGAAGGGGGAGAAAGGGGAAGGGGAGAAAGGGGAAGGGGGGTGAAGGGGAATGAAGGGGGGGAGAAAGGGGAAGGGGGTAAAGGGGAAAGAAGGGGGGAAAGGGGAATGAAGGGGGGAGAAAGGGGAAGGGGAATGAAGGGGGAGAAGGGAAAGGGAAAGGTGGGGAAAGGGAATGAAGGGGGGGAAAGGGGAAAGAAGGGGGGAAAGGGGAAAGAAGAGGGTGGGGAATGAAGGGGAGAAGGGGGGAAAGGGAAAGAAGGGGGAATAGGGAAAGAGGGGAGGAAAAGGGGAAGAAGGGGGAATAGGGAAAGGGGAAAGAGGGGGGAGAAAGGGAAAGAAGGGGGGAAGAGGGAAAGGGGAAGAAGGGGGGAATAGGGAAAGGGGAAAGAAGGGGGGAGAAAGGGGAAAGAAGGGGGGAGGAGGGAAAGGGGAAAGAAGGGAGGAATAGGGAAAGGGGAAAGAAGGGGGGGATTAGGGAAAGGGGAAAGAGGGGAGGAGGAGGGAAAGGGGAAAGAAGGGGGGAAATAGGGAATGGGGAAAGAAGGGGGGGAATAGGGAAAGGGAAAAGAAGGGGGGGAATAGGGAAGGGAAAAGAAGGGGGGGAATAGGGAAAGGGGAAAGAGGGGGGGAAGAGGGAAAGGGGAAAGAAGGGGGGGAGGAGGGAAAGGGAAAAGAAGGGGGGGAATAGGGAAAGGGGAAAGGGGGGGAGGAGGAAAAGGGGAAAGAGGGGGTTGGAGGGAAAGGGGAAAGGGGGGGGAGGAGGGAAAGGAGAAGAAGGGGGGAGGAGGGAAAGGGGAAAGAAGGGGGAGAAAGGGTGGGATGGAGGGGGGAAAGGGGAGATGGGGGGGGAAGGGGGGGATGGTGGGCAATCGGGTGGATGGGGAAAGGGGTGTTAAGGGGGAGGGATGGGGGTGGTAAGGGGAGGACATGGGGAGGAAAGGGCTGGAGGGGGGATGGGGGGTTGGGGGGGAGTCAGGGAAATGGGGGGAGGAGGGAGAGGGGAAAGAGGGGGGGAGGAGGGAAAGGAGGGGAGGGGGAAGGCGGGAGAGGGGAAGGGGGAGAGTGATGGGGGAGGGGGAAAGGGGGAGGGGGAAGGAAGGGAGGAAAGGGGGAGGGAAAGGGGAGTGGGGAGAGGAGGAGTGGGGAGGGAGGAGAGGAGGAAAGTGGGAGGGGAGGAAAGGAGGAGGGGAGAGGAGGAGAGGGGGAGGAGGAAAGGGGGAGTGGGGGAGGAGGAAAGGGAGAGTGGGGGAGGAGGAAAGGGGGAGGGGGAGAGGGAAGAGGGGAGAGGGGAAAGGGGCAGGGAGAGCGAAGCAGGAAGGGGGAAGGTGAGAGGGAGAGGGGAGAGGGGAAAGGGGCAGGGAGAGCGGAGCAGGAAGGGGGAGGGTGAGAGGGAAAGAGGGAGGGGGGAGAGGGAGAGGAGATGGGGGGAAAGGGGCGGGGAGAGCAGAGGGGGAGGGGGGAAAGGGGCAGGGAGAGCGGAGAGGGAGGGGAAGAGGGTAGTGGAGGGAAAGAGGGAGGGGAGAGGGGAAGGGAGTAGAGGGGGAGGGAAAGGAGATGGGGAGGGGGTGGGGGGAGGGGAAACGGGGAGATGCGAAGTGGGGGAGGGGAAACGGGGAGATGCGGAGAGGGAGAGGGGGAGGGGGAATGGGGGGTGAGGGGGAGGGGGGAATGGGGGGTGAGGCGGAGTGGGGAGGGGGGAATGGGGGGGGGAGTGGGATGAGGGGGAGGGGGGAATGGGGGGTGAGGCGGAGTGGGGAGGGGGGAATGGGGGGAGGGGGAGGGGAGGGGAAAGGGGGTGGGACGAGTGGGAGGGGGGAATGGGGGGGGAGGGGGAGGGGAAAGGGGGTGGGACGAGTGGGAGGGGAAACAGGGAAGGGGGAGGGGAAATGGGGAGTGGGGTGGGGGGTGATGGGGGAAGGGGGAATGGAGAGGGGGGAGAGAGGAACGGGAGGGGGGATGGGGGGAATGGAGAGGAGGGAACGGATGGGGGATGGGGGGAACATGGAGAGGGGACGGGAATGGGGAGAAAGAGGAATGGGGAGGGGAACGGGGAGGTGGGGATATGGGGAACAGAGAGGTGGGGAGAGGGGGAATGGGGAGGGAGCGAGAGGAGGATGGGGGGAGAAACGTGGAGAGGGGAACGGGGAGGGGAACAAGGAGGGGGAGAGAGGCGAGGGGGAAGGAAAGGGAGGGGTGGGGGAAGGAGAGAGAGAGTGGGGGGAGGGGGATGGTGAGAGAATGAGGGGAAGGAATGGGGGAAGGGGAGAGAGAGGAGTAGGGGAGAGAGGGAGGGAGGGAGGGGGAAGGCGAGAGGGAGGGAGCAAGATGAAGTATCTTGCTGGATGTCAGTGCAGTATTCATGCAGTTCTGATGAAGTGTCTCTGACCTGAAACGTTAACTCTGCTTCTCTCTCTATAGAAGCTGCCAAACCTGCTGATTATTTCCAGCATTTCTTGTTTTTATTGCCAATTTTTCATGTGTCAGCTGGTTCAAGTCCCATTCCATCAACTTCAGCACATAATCTGGGCTGCCCACTCATTTAACCTATCTATATCCCTTTGCAGACTTCTTGGGCTGGATTTTAAGAGTCTGCTGCTGAAATAGGCGGCGGATGTAAAAAAATGCGCCCTGCCTATATGGGCACCACGTCATAGAGCCACCATGATTTCAAATGCCCTTACTGGAGATTTTAAAATTAAAGGGCCAGGTCAGTTCAATGACCAAAAAAAAAATTAAATTTTAATTAAATTCATTTCCAGCCCAGAATTTGTTTATTAGCAATTTGACCTTTCCCCCCAAAATTCGGCACCTATGCCCTTTACTCCTTCCCATCAACACCCACCCCCCACAACCAATCTGCAGTAATCTCACCCCACTCTCCTGCTCCCACACAGAGGAACAGTCCTCCTCCCTGCTCCCCACAGGTGTCGCGCCATGTTTCCCCGAACTGGAATTTGAAGGCGTGACATTGTCAGCCGCCTGAATGAAGATTGGTGTGGCGATCAATGAGGCGACGGGACCCTCATTAAATCAGATATGTAAATTAGTTAACATATTTAAATGAGGGTCCCGTCACCGGGTGGCGGAGTGGCCACCATGAGGCCTCGCCACCACCGCCATGATTGACACGGGGCCTGTTGCCGTTAGGGTCGGCGGAGGGCCTCCACCGCACCGATCTTCATTGCCCCCCCGTCAATGTTCCCGACGGCAGGGTGGCTTTAAAATCCAGCCCCTTATGTCCTCTTTACAGCTTACTCTCCGACCTATCTTTGTTTCATCAGTAAATTTACCAACCTTCATCCAAGTCATTTAAATAAATTGTAAAATGTTGAGGCCCCAGCACTGATCCCTGCGGAACACCACTCGTTATATCTTGCCAACCAGAAAATTACCCAGTTGTGCCGATGCTCTGTTTCCTGTTAGCTAGCCAATCTTCTATCCATGCTAATACATTACCCCTTACGCCACGATCTTTTATTTTCCGCAATAACCTTTGATGTGGCACCTTATCAAAATGCCTTCTGGAAATCTAAGTACAATACATCCACCAGTTGCCTTTTATTTTCAGCACGTTACTTCTTCAAAGAACTCCATTAAATTGGTTAAACATGATTTTCCTTTCACAAAACCATGTTGATTACCTTGAATTTTTCTAAGTGCCCTGCTATAACGTCTTTAATAATACGTTCTAACATTTTCCCTATGACAGATGTTAAGCTAACTGGCCTGTAGTTTCCAGCTTTCGCTCTCCCTCCCTTTTTGAATAAAGAGTTACATTGGCAACTTTCCAATCTAATAGACACTTCCCTGAATCTAGGGAATTTTGGAAAATTAAAACTAACGCATCAACTATCTCACTAGTGTTACGACCAACCGCTCCAGTCAAAGCCCCCAATCAAAATATACGATTCTGATTGTGGTGGGAGAAATGCACTGATAATTCAATCCCGTCGCTCCACAGATCGCCTAACATATCATTTAAAACTTTCCAAATTAAAGAAAGACCCAGCCAAATTGTACCATCTATTAACCCCCGAATTAGGCGAACCAAATCAGGTGTCTTTAAATCAACAAATTAACTTTTTAATTAGAAGAACTAAATTCTTAAACACTATGAAGATATAAACAACATTTAAAATAGGACAAATTAGAGTCCTTGCAAATTTACAGTCCAATGTTGCTTGAAGTCCTTACAGAATGTTGCTTTCCTTCTCCAGCAAATTTCAACAATTAACGACTTGCAAACACTTTCCATAGAATCAATCTGACACTAGATTGAGGGATAAAAGATTGTCACAGTCTAACTTCCCTTTCTTCAATTTAAATTACCAGAAATCTCTGTTTTGGCTTGGTGTTTTAGAATTTTGAGAGATATTAATTAAACAGACTAAAATCCTATTCCTTCAGTTTAAATGGTTGAGAGCTCTTTCTTCAGGTGCCAACACCAGCTGTGCCTATATGTCTCTGTGTCTGTGGTCTGTTAGAACAAACTGTCTTCAACTAAAAAGCCAGTTCAAAATTGAATTGTAACAAATGTATCACTTGCTACTCACTCCCAGTGGCTGTATCTATGGTAACAAGAATGCACCCTTTGAATTGCAGTCTCCAAATGGCTGTTTCTAAGGCAACGAAAATGCACCTTCCTAGAACTCCTAAGGCTTGCTGGTTCTTAAAGCAATACTGATCCTTTGCGAGCCTTAAAGGCAAACCACATATTCCCAAAAAAAACCACAGCACCATGACACTAGCCACTTCTTTTAAGACTCTAGGATGAAGTCCATCAGGACCCGGGGACTTGTCAGCCCGCAGCTCCAACAATTTGCTGAGTGCTACTTCCCTGGTGATTGTAATTTTCTTGAGTTCCTCCCTCCCTTCCATTTCCTGATTTACAGCTATTTCTGGGATGTTACCGATGCAAAATACCTGTTCACTTCATCTCCTTATTTTCCCTTATTAATTCCCCAGAGTCACTTCCTAGTGCACCAACGCTCACTTTGTTAACTCTTATCTTTTTAAAATATCTATAGAAATTCATACTTCTTTAAATTTCTACACTGCTTTCTTTCGTACTCTATTTTTTTCCTCCTTATTAATCTTTTAATCGTTCTTTGCTGCTTTTTATATTCTGTCCAATCTTCTGACCTGCCACCCATCTTTGCACAATTATATGTTTTTTCTGAAAATAGAGACATTTTGTTGAAGCTTTTCATCTTGCACTCATCAGGACAATTCAAAAGAATACCAATGTAAAGGAAAGCAACAAATTTATACTGCATGAGAAGAGAATGTTGATTGATTGGCAAGTGGACTCTGATTGGTAGAGGCATTGCCCTGGAGAATGCACCAGTTTATGGTGACTGACAGTTAACTGCCAAACTTCGTTTGAAGAACAGGGCCTTCTCTAAGATTGTCAGTTGGGCTCGCGGTGTAGCGCAATTGCATGTACTGGAAGCTACATATATTAATACACAGTGCCCTGTTCTTTGCAGACAGAAAGAACACGTACATACATTGTGCCTGTTTCGACTAAACAAAATAAGAGACAGCCATTTGGTGGTTCATTCCTCAGGGAAATGCCTTGACCAATCAAAGTCAAGCTGCCTGGTTTAAATTTCAAACAATTTGCACCTGGCTCAGGTAATAATCCAGAGATCTGCTTCTTAATTAGGTGCCTAGCTCCTCATACTGGCTATGCAGAAACTCTTTCCTCGTCCTGCCTATGTCATTGGTACCTACATGGACCATGACGACTGGACCCTCCCCCTTCCACTCCCACCGTAAGTTCCTCTCCAGCCCTCAGCTGATGTCCTGAATCCTGGCACCGGGCAAGCAACACAGCCTTCTGAACTCTCGCTCTTTGCTGCAGAGAACAGTGTCAATCCCCCTCACTACATGTTCCCCTACTACCACAACTTTCCTTTATCTGCTCCCCACTTGAACAGCATCCTGTACCATGGTCAGTCTGCTCATCCGCACTACAGCCCTCACTTTTGTCATGAAAGCTGCAAGAGCCTCAAACTTGTTGCTCAATTACAAGGGCTGAGGCTCCTCCATTCCCACCTTCTTGATCCCCTTACCTGCCTGACTCGCAGTCAAACCCTTCTGTCCCTGACCACTGACCAAAACAAATGACCCTATCCTAAGGGTGTGACTGCCTTCTGGAACCAAGTGTCCAGATAACTCCCCCCTCCTTGATGTATCTGCAGCTCGGCCTCCAGCTCAATGACTCTCAGCCAAAGCTCCTCAAGCCACAGACATTAACTACAGGCGTGGTTGCCATGGATTTCCATGGCATCCAGGAGCTCCCACATACTGCAGCCACAACACATCACCTGTCCTGCCATCTTTATTGTGTTAATTCAATTAAATTTATTTTCTCTTATTTAATTTATAGTTCCCCTCCTTACTTAACTTACTCACTTACCAAACTCCCTTTCTTACACTCTGTGCCCTCCAGCAGTACTCAATGCAGATAAGCAGCACTGAGTGCCCCCGAATTTATACCCTCTGAAAACAATGATGTGTCAGATTTGTTAGAGCTCTGCTGGAGCTCAGTAACCAGTTTAAGATAGCTACCTAATTAACTAGCTACAGCTACTCTTAGAGAGCTTGTATACCCCTGTTAAAAACTGTAAGAAACTTAACTTGCCTCTTAATTTGAACAGTAACTTCAGTTAATTGCTAAATATAAACAAAATGAAAACTAGACTTTAGAGAGATTGACCCTTAAAATCCATTCACTTACCAAACCCCCAAACAAACATTGCTTGTTACTTCCTCAGAGAACTGTAATAAATTAGTGAAACACGATTTCCCTTTCACAAAACCATGTTGACTCTGCCTGATTGCACAGAGATTTTCTAAATGACCTGCTATAACCTCCTTAATAACAGATTCCAGCATTTTCCCTATGACAGATGTTAAGCTAACTGGCCTGTAGTTTCCTGCTTTCTGTCTTCCTCCTCTCTTGAATAGTGGAGTTACATTCACTATATTCCAATCTGATGGGACCTTTCCAGAATTTAAGGAATTTTGGAAAATTAAAACCAATGCATCCACCATCTCAGCAGCCACTTCTTTTAAGGCTCTAGGATGAAGTCCAGCTGGCGATTTGTCAGCTTTTAGTTCCAATAATTTTCTCAGTACCTTTTCCCTGGTAATTGTAATTGTTTTAAGTTCCTCCCTCCCTTTCAAATCTTGATTCACAATTATTTCTGGGATGTTATTTGTATCCTCTACAGTGAAGATAGATGCAAAAAATCTGTTCAATTCCTCCACCATGTCCTTATTTTCTATTTACTCCCCAGACTCATTCTCAAGAGGACCAACACTCACTTTATTACACTTTTCCTTTTTAAATACCTGTAGAAACTCTTACTATCTGTTTTTATATTTCTAGCTAGCTTTCTCTTGTACTCTAATTTCTCTCTCTTTTTTTTAGCTATTCTTTGCTGGTTCTTCTATTCTGCCCAATCTCCTGACCTGCACTTACTTGTCACTGAATTGTATGCTTTTTCTTTCAATTTGATATTATCTTTAACTTCCTTAGTTAGCCACTGATGGTGTGTCCTTGCCCTGGAGTTAAAGGCCTGCTCGCGATTGGAAATGAGACCTGACCCAAGTCCGACAGAACCCCATCCGACCCTGAGCCCAATCTAGCCCGAGTCCTTCCATTTTTTTCCCGCGCCCAACCCGATGGTCGGTTAACTTACCCTCCGTTTTTCACTTTGTTCCTTATCTGCACAAGCTTAAAATAACTAGCAAAACCACCTTTAAAATCCAAAAAGTAAATTAACATTAAAGTCACTTACCTGAGGTGGTGATAGAGCGTGTCCTATCCGGCCCAACCCAACCCGACCCGAGCCCGAATGCCGGACCCGGAAGTGCGACCTGACCCGACCCGACCTGACCTGAACCCGACATATGTCATTGGGTCCCGTCGGATTCGGGTCAGGTAGCAGGCCCTTACCTGGAGTCTTTCTTTCTCACTGGAATGTATCTTTTCTGAGTGTTATGAAACATCTCCTTAAATGTCTGCCACTGCATTGCTACTGACCTATCCCTTAACCTAATTTACCAGTTTACTTTAGCCAGCTCTGTCTTCAAATCCTCATAATTACCTTTATTTAAGTTTTAAACTAGTCTTAAATCCACTCTTCTCACCCTCAAACTGAATGCAAAATTCAATCATGTTGTGATCACTGCTACCTCGGGGCGCCTTTACTATGAGGTCATTAATTAATCCTGTCTCGTTACACATTACCTGATCTAGAGTAGCCTGCTCTCTGCTTTGCTCTAGAATGTGCTACTCTAAGAAACTATGAACTCATCCTCCAGGCTACCTTTGCTAATCTGACTTGTCCAATCTATCTGTAGATTAAAATCACCCATGATTGTCACTGTACCTTTCTCACAAGCCCCCATTATTTCTTCCAGTATACCCTGCCCTACAGTGTGGTTACTGTTAGGGACCTATAAACTACTCCCACAAGCGACTTCCTACCTTTACTTTTTTTTTTAGAACATTACAGCGCAGTACAGGCCCTTCGGCCCTCGATGTTGCGCCGACCTGTGAAACCATCTGACCTACACTATTCCATTTTCATCCATATGTCTATCCAATGACCACTTAAATGCCCTTAAAGTTGGCGAGTCTACTACTGTTGCAGGCAGGGCGTTCCACGCCCCTACTACTCTCTGAGTAAAGAAACTACCTCTGACATCTGTCCTATATCTATCACCCCTCAACTTAAAGCTATGTCCCCTCGTGTTTGCCATCACCATCCGAGGAAAACGACTCTCACTCTTACTATATCATCTCTACACAAACTGATTCTGCATCTTGATTTTTAGAACTAAAGTCACCTCTCTCATTGTACTAATGTGATCCTTAATTAAAAGACCTACCCCCTCCACCTTTTCCTATCCTTCCAAAATGTCACGTACCTTTGATTATTCAGGTCCGGGCCTTTGTCATCTTGCGCCCATGTCTCTGTAATGACGATCAGATCACACATATTTATTTCTATTTGAGCTATCAATTCATTTGTTTTGTTATGATTGCTACGTGTATTCAAATACAGAGCCTTTAGTTGTGCCTTTTTACTATTTCCCAACCTCTAGCCTTAGCTGCTTGCACATTCTTAATTTTGTACATTCTGTCCTTTCCTGTCATGCTCTGATTATTATTTCCCTTATTGCTACCTTGCTTTGTCCTCGCTCTTTAATTTATCATATTTTCTCTCACTTGATCTCTTGCCCCACTATTTAATTTAAAGCCCTCTCTACAGACCTAGTTATATGACTCACTAGAACATTGGTCCCAGCATGGTTCAAGTGAAGATCATCCCAACGGTCCAGCTCCCACTTTTCCCAGTACTGTTGCCAGTGCCCCGTGAATTTATTTATTTAGAGCACAGCACTGAGTCTGTGCCGACCATCAGCCATTAATCCCATATTCCTACCACATTCCCACATTCCCTCAATTCCCCTACCACCTACCTATACTAGGGGCAATTTACAATGGCCAATTTACCTATCAACCTGCAAGTCTTTGGCTGCGGGAGGAAACCAGAGCACCCGTCGGAAACCCACGCAGTCACAGGGAGAACTTACAAACTCCACACAGGCAGTACCCAGAATCGAACCCGGGTCGCTGGAGATGTGAGGCTGCGGTGTTAACCGCGGCGCCACTGTGCCGCCCCTAATTGAAACCCATTTTTCCCACACCAATCTTTGAGCCATGCATTGAACTCTCTAATCTTATTTACCCTACTCCAATTTGTATGTGGCTTGGGTGATAATCCAGAGATTGTTACTTTTGAGGTTCTGCTTTTTAATTTAGCCCCTAGCTGCTGATGCTCTCTATGCAGAACCTCTTTCCTAATCCTAACTATGTTTTTAAAAATTTATTCATGGGATGTGGGCATCGCTGGCCAGGCCAACATTTATTGCCCATCCCTAATTGCCCTTAAGCTGCCTTCTTGAACTGCTGCATTCCATGTGAGGTAGGTACACCCAAGGTGCCGTTAGGAAGGGAGTTCCATGATTTTGACCCAGCAACAGTGAAGGAACAGTGATATAGTTCCAAATCAGAATGGTTTGTGACTTGGAGGGGAACTTGCAGGTGGTGGTGTTTCTATGCATTTGCTGCCTTTGTCCTTCTAGGTGATAGAGGTCGCGGGTTTGTAAGGTGCTGTGTAAGGAGTCTTGGTGTGTTGCTGCAGTGCATCTTGTAGATGGTACACACTGCTGCCATTGTGCGTCACTGGTGGAGAGAGTCAATGTTGAAGGTTGTGGATGGAGTGCCAGTAAGTGGGCTGTTTAGTCCTGGATAGTGTTGAGCTTCTTGAGTGTTGCTGGAGCTGCACCCATCCAGGCATGTGGATAGTATTCCATCACACTCCTGACTTGTACCTTGTAGATGGTGGACAGGCATTGGGGAGACAGGAGGTGAGTTACTCGCTGCAGGATTCCTAGCCTCTGACCTGCTTTTGTAGCCACGGTATTGATAGGGCGACTCCAGTTCAGTTTCTGGTCAATGGGGAGATGGTTAGATTCTCTCTTGTTTGAGATGGTCATTGCCTGGCACTTGTGTGGCTTGAATGCTACTTGCCACTTATCAGCCCAAGCCTGGATATTGTCCAGGTCTTGCTGCATTTCTACACAGACTGCTTCAGTAGCTGAGGAGTTGTGAATAGTGCTGAACATTGTCCCCACTTCTGACCTTATGATTGATGGAAGGTCATTGATGAAGCAACTGAAGATGGTTGGGCCTAGGGCACTACCCCGAGGAACTCCTGCAGTGATGTCCTGGAGCTGAGTTAATTGACCTTCAACAACCACAACCATCTTCCTTTGCGCTAGATATGACTCCAACCAGCGGAGAGTTTTCCCTCGGTTCCCATCGACTCCACTTTTACTGGAGCTCCTTGATGCCATACTCGGTCAAATGCTGCCTTGATGTCAAGGGCAGTCACTCTCTCCTCACCTCTGGAGTTCAGCTCTTTTGTCCGTGTTTGAACCAAGGCTGTAATGAGGTCAGGAGCTGAGTGGCCCTGGCGGAACCCAAACTGGGCGTCACTGAACAGGTTATTGCTAAGCAAGTGCCGCTTAATAGCACTGTCAATGACTCCTTCCATCACTTTACTGATATTTGAGAGTAGACTGGTGGGGCGGTAATTGGCCGGGTTGGACTTGTCCTGCTTTTTGTGTACAGGACATACCTGGGCAATTTCCAATTTGCGGGATAGGTGCCAGTGTTGTAGCTGTGCTGGAACAGTTGGCTAGGGGCGCGGCACGTTCTGGAGCACAGGTCTTCAGTACCATTACCGGAATATTGTCAGGGCCCATAGCTTTTGCAGTATCCACTGCCTTCAGTCATTTCTTGATATCACGCGGAGTGAATCGAATTTGCTGAAGTCTGGCATCTGTGATGCTGGGGACTCAGGAGGAGGCCAAGATGGATCATCAACTCGACACTTCTGGCTGAAGATTGATGCAAATATTTCAGCCTTATCTTTCACACTGATGTACTGGGCCCCCGCAGCTGTGGGTCTGGAGTCACATGTCGGCCAGACCAGGTAAGGACATTAAAGGACATTAGTGAACCAGATGGGTTTTTACAACAATCGACAATAGTTTTATGGCCATCATTAGACTAACTTTTTAATTCCAGATTTATTAATTGAATTCAATTTCCACCTTCTGCTGTGGTGGGATTCAAACCCATTCACCAGAGAAATACCCTGGGTCTCTGGTTTCCTAGTCCAGTGACAATGCCACTATGCCATCACCTCCCCACGTGGACCATGACAACTGGATCTTCCCTCTCTGCAAGTTCCTCTCTAGCCCTCAGCAGATGTCCTGAACCCTAGCACCTGGCAGATGACACAACCTTCTGGATGCTCGTTGTTCGCTGCAGAGAACGGTATCTATCCCCCTGACTATACTGTCCCCCACTATCACTATATTCCTATTTACTCCCCCCTCTTGAATGGCTTCATGTACCAAGGTGCCATGGTCAGTTTGCTCATCCAGCCTGCAGCCTCTGCTCCCATCCATACCATCTTAAAGAACGTCAAACCTGTTGGACAATTGTAAGGGCTGAGGTTCCTCCACTTCTGCTTTCTCGATCCCCTTACCTGCCTTACTTGCAGTCACATCGTCCTCCCTGACCAGTGGCCAAATCAGAAGACCCTATCCTATGGGGTGTCACTTCCTTCTGAAACAAAGTGTCCAGGTAACCTTTCCCCTCCCTGATGCATCACGCTGTCCAGCTTGGCCTCCAGCTCATCAACTCTGAAGATCCTCAAGCTGTAGACACTTACTGCAGATGTGGTTGCTGTGAATCACACTGGTGTTCACAAGCTCCCACATACTGCAGCTGCAACATATCATCTGCCCTGTCATCCTTATAGTGTTTTAAATAATGAATTAATTATTTACTTAATTAACTTTTTAATTAATGCCCCTCCTCACCAACACTTCCTGTACTAATTTAAACCTTGGGAATCCAATAAACCTTACTGTTTAAAATAAAACAGAACACTTCCTTGCTGCTAGCCTGTCTTAATTAATTATAAGGTAGCAACATAAAATTTAATTTTACGTTTTTCTAATTTCCAGTTATTTACACATGCACCCTAATAGCAGTGTAATAACCTAACTATTTGCAGATACTGTCTAACAGCAGTTACTCACCAACCATTCACCTTACAGCTTTCCTGTGTTGGCGCTGTTGTACATTTTTTTTCAAACTCAGTCAGTGCCTGCCAACTCCTGACATTGTCTAGGTGCTCCCACGCAGGTCTGGCCCCTCATAGTTCCCAGAAGGTAGATGAAGACCCCGAGTGTCGCGCTGTATTTATCCACTCCTGATTCTAGATGCTCCCATGCAGGTCCAGCACCTCTCCTGTCCCTGAAGGCAAGGTTGGCATTTATTGCCCATCCCTAGTTACCCAGAGAAGATAGTGGTATGGGCCTTTTACTTGAACCACAGGTATTGCTGTGATGATGTTACATCCATTATGGTATTGGGTAGGTAATTCCAGGATTTTGCCCTGGCAACGATGAATAAGTGCAATGAGCAAAGGGAATTAGGTCTGAAAGGAAAGTCAGAAGAGACATTCCTGTTGATTCCAGGCTGGAGAATCTGACAAGGGTTTGGCTTTAACCTACAATAAGCATTTAATTTGAGTGCACAGTGATAGTGTGTGGGAGGCCTCACTAACTGAATATGGTTTCTAATCAGGGCTGCACCATCCCTGCAAACCAGGGAATCTATATCATCATTATACTCAGGAACAGGGAGGTTCATTGAGGTCAAACACTGAGTGTGAAACTTTGATAAACAAAGTGAATAGGATGCTGGGTTATGCTGTTAAACAAGTTGAGTTCAAATCCTCAGAGGTGATTTTGGTCAGACTGCACATGAGAACTGAGTTCTGTTCTCACACCACCATATGAGGGGACCATTTGGCTGTAGAGCCAGTACACAGGAGACAGATATGAACAAACAAATGAGGCTGGTCCCTGCTGTTAGAAGGAAGAGCTGAAAAATAGCTTCAAGGTTCTTCAGCCTTGAAAAGACATGTGTTGGAGAGAATCTTAAAGAGGTATAGAAGGCATTTGCAGAGATAAGATAAACCCGATGGCAGAAGAAGAGGGCGCAGGGTCAGAGTGAAGGGCAAGGTCAGGACAGATAGCAGGGTCACGGTGATGGTTAAGTTCAGCACTGGCACAGGGTCAGGGTGAAAGAGGACAGATGCCAGGGTCAGGATGATGGGTGAGTTAAGGTCAGGTATCAGGATCAGGGTTTTTAAAAAATTCATTCTTGGGATGTGGGTGTTACTGGCAAGGCCAGCATTTATTGTCTCTGTAATTACCCTTGGGAAGGTGGTGGTGAGCCGCCTTCTTGAACCGCTGCTTTCCATATGGTATAGGTACACCCACAGTGCTGTGAGGGAGGGAATTCCAGGTTTTTGATCCAGTGACGATGAAGGAACGGCAATATATTTCCAAGTCAGACTTGGAGCAGAACTTGCAGGTGGTGGTGTTCCCATGTGCCTGCTGCCCATGTCGATCTATGTGGTAGAGGTCGCAGGTTTGGAAAGTGCTGTCAAAGGAGCAGTGCATCTTGTAGTTGATACACTGTCACACCACGCAATCCAAACCTATGAACTAGAAAATGAACTTATGAAATACACCCAACATGGACACTTTTCTTGTAAACAAAATGGAGTAAGAGGTCAGGTGACCCTTCCTTTCCTGCCAAAACACATAGAATTGAAGGAACCCTAAGCTAATTTTCCTGTCTGGACAAGTCTTGGAGAAGTCATTAAAACACAAATGACCTTTCTGGGCACATCTCTGAGAAATCATTAAAATGCAAATGACCTTTTCTGTGGTAATGGCTGCTTCTCTCCAACAATGAAAGCAGAAACTATGGTCACATGACAGAAGTAGGTTTCTGATAAGGAGCTTTCATAAAGGTATGTTCTGGGCAGACAAAGGAGATCCACCTACCCCATGGAAGAGAAGGGACCCTGCCTAAGATTACCAGCTTTGAACTACATGTAGGCAGAGACTGGAGTTTGGCCTTGAACTCCCGACCTGAGAAATCAGACCATGACTTTGCCAGTGACAGTTGGCTGAAATATTACAAGAGCAGTCTGTCAACAGTGCATCCATCTTTCTGAACCTCCCATGGCTTTCTTCAGTGAACAAGGCCTTATTATATTATATTGTTTTATATTTTATTACAGGCCTGCACCCTTTCAAGTTTTCACCCCAGGGAAAAGCAAGTTTAACAGAGGACTCTTTAAAATAATCAGACCTAATGCAGGTTATCTTTATAACCTCTATCTTTTCTTGAGTGTGTGCCTATGTATGAGTGTGAGTGTGGGTGTTGCTGCCAATATTATGGGTGTTGTATAATACATATTTATCTTTCTTTTAAACTTATGAGTAAACCTGTCATTGGTCTGTTCTTGACAATTAAAGCATTCAGGGGTTAAAAACACCTTTTTTGTAAACGCTGTCTTCAGTCAGTTGAGAGGTGAAAAAGGGGGAACCATCCCTATCATCTCTCACCTGTCTGTAACAACACACTGCTGCCACTGTGTGCCTGTGGGTGAGGGAGTGAAGGTGTATGGTGGTGGATGGGGTGCTGATGAAGCGGGCTGCTTTGTCCTGGATGGTGTCGAGCTCCATGAGTGTTTTTGGAGCTACACTCATCCAAGTCAGTATTCCATCACACTCCTGACTTGTGCCTTGGTGGACAGGCTTTGGGAGTCAGGAGGTGAGTTACCTGCTGCAGATTTCCCAGTTTCTAACCTGCTGTTGTTACTACAGTATTTATATGGCTGGTCCACTTGAGTTTCTGGTCAACGTAACCCCGCCCCGAAGATGTTGATGAATGGTAATGCCATTGAACATCAAGGGGAGATGGTAAGGCTCTCCCTTGTTGGGAGATGGGCATTGCCTGGCATTTGTGTGGCACAAATATTACGTACAATTTATCAGCCCAAGCCTGATGATGTCCAGATTTTGCTGCATGCAGGCACGGATTGCATCATTATCTGAGAAGTTAAGGAATGGGACTCAACACTGTGCAAACATCAGCGAACATTCCCATTTCTAACCTTATGATGGAGAGAAGGTCATTGATGAAGCAGCTGAAGAAGGTTAGGCTTAGGACACTACTTTGAGGAACTCCTGCAGCGATGTCCAGGGGTGAGATGAATGACGTTCAACAATCACAACCGTCTTCCTTTGTGCTAGGTATGATTCCAGCCAGTTGAGAATTTTCCCTCTGATTCCTCTTGACTAATTTTGCTTTGGGCTCCTTTATGTTACACTCGGCCAAATGCTGCCTTGATATCCAGGGCAGTCACTCGCACCTCACCTCCTGAATTCAGCTCTTTTGTCCATGTTTGGACCAAGGCTGCAATAAGGTGTGGAGCCAAGTGATCCTGTCAGAAGCCAAACTGAGCATTGGTGAGCAGGTTGTTTTTTCATTCATTCACAGGGTGTGGACGTCGCTGGCTAGGTCAGCATTTATTGCCCATCCCTAATTGCCCTTGAGAAGGTGGTGGTGAGCCACCTTAAGTCCATGTGGTGTAGGTACACTCACTACTGTTAGGAAGGGAACTCCAGGATTTTGACCCAGCAACAGTGAAGGAACAGCGATAAAGTTCCAAGTCAAGATGGTGTGTGGCTTGGAGGGGAACTTGCAGGTGGTGGTGTTCCCATGCGTCTGCTGCTCTTGTCCATCTGGGTTGTAGAGGTCATGGGTTTGGAAGGAGCCTTGGTGATTTGCTGCAGTGCATCTTGTAGATGGTACACAGTGCTGCCACTGTGCGTCGGTGTTGGAGAGAGTGAATGTGGATGGGGTACCAATCAAGCGGGCTGCTTTGTCCTGGATGGTGTCGAGCTTCTTGTGTGTTGTTGCAGCTGCACCCATCCAGGCAAGTGGAGAGTATTTCATCACACTCCTGACTTGTGCCTTGTAGATGGTGGACAGGCATTAGGGAGACAGAAGGTGAGTTACTTGCTGCAGAATTACCAGCCCCCGAACTGCTCTTGTAGCCACAGCATTGATGTGGCTGGCCCAGTTCAGTTTCTGTTCAATGGTAGCCCTCAGGATGTTGATAGTGGGCGATTCAGCGATGGTAATGCCATTGAATGTCAAGGGGAGATGGTTAGATTCTGTCTTGTTTGAGATGGTCATTGCTTGGCACTTGTGTGACGCGAATATTACTTGCCACTTATCAGCACAACCCTGGATATTGTCCAGGTCTTGCTGCATTTCTACACAGACTGCTTCAGTATCTGAGGAGTCGCGAATGGTGCTGAACATTGTGCAATCATCAGCAAACATCCCCACTTCTGACCTTATGATTGAAGGAAGGTCTTTGAAGCAGCTGAAGATGGTTGGGACTAGGACACTACCCTGAGGAACTCCTGCAGTGATGTCCCGGGCCTGAGATGATTGACCTCCAACAACCACAACCATCTTGTTCTGATGAAGGGTCACTGACCTGAAACATTAACTCTGCTTCTCTCTCCACAGATGCTGCAAGACCTGCTGAATATTTCCAGCATTTCTTGTTTTTATTTCAGATTTACAGCATCTGCAGTATTTTGCTGTTATTAATGACAACCATTTTCCTTTGTGCTAGGTACGACTCCAACCAGCGGAGAGTTTTCCCTGATTCCCATTGATTCCAGTTTTGCTAGGGTTCCTTGATGCCAAATGGTCAAATGCTGCCTTGATATCAAGAGCAGTCACCTTCACCTCACTTCTGGAGTTCAGCTCTTTTGTCCATGTTTGAACCAACGCTGTGATGAGGTCAGGAGCTGAGTGGCCCTGGATATCACGTGGAGTGAATTGGATTGGCTGAAGACTGGCATCTGTGATGCTGTGGACCTCAGAGGAGGAGGCCGAGATGGATCGTCAACTCGGCACTTCTGGCTGAAGATGGCTGCAAATGCTTCAGCCTTGTCCTTTGCACTGATGTGCTGGGCTCCCTCATCATTGTGGATGGGGATATTTGTGGAGCTGCCTCCTCTTGTTAGTTTAATTGTCCACCATCATTCATGGCTGGATGCGGCAGGACTGCAAAGCTTAGATCTGATCCGTTGGTTGTGGGATCGCTTAGCTCTGTCTGTCGCATGCTGCTTCTGCAGTTCAGCATGCAAGTAGTCCTGTGTTGTAGCTTCACCAGGTATGCCAGCTGCTGCTCCTGGCTTGCCCTCCTTCACTCCTCATTGAACCAGGGTTGATCCTCTGGCTTGATGGTAATGGTAGAGTGAGGGATAAGCCGAGCTATGTGGTTGCATACAATTCTCCTGCTGCTAATGGTTCACAGCGCCTCATGGATGCCCAGTTTTGAGTTGTTAGATCTGTTCGAAATCTATCCCATTTAGCATAGTGGTAGTTCCGGTGGTCGTGCAGTGTGGGCCACCTCTTCAACTCTGCATACAAAAGGGTTGGTCTCTCAACATCAGCAAGACCAAAATCCTCCACTAGCCCTCCCCCAGACAAGCACCTACATCTCCAGCTATTGTTATCGATGGGGAGACTTTAGGAATCGTTGAACAATTTCTATATCTCAGCAGCCACTTTTCTCAAAAGGTCACTATTGAAGTAGAGATTCAGCATAGAATCGGTTGTGCCAGCACAGCCTTTGAAAAATTACGTAACCGTGTCTTTGACAACAGAGATCTCCATAAGAGGACAAAGGCTTTAGTTTACAATGCTGTTGTTGTCACCACACTTGGGTCACCTACCATAGGCAAGTCCTGTCGTGGAGAATTTCTACCAAGTGGTCAAGTAGGAAGACAGGTGAACAAACTTCAGCATCCTCACCGAAGCCATTTCCTCCAGTATCGCAACTGTGATCATGTGAAAGCAGCTCTGCTGGTCTGGACATTGCGTCTGCATGCCAAATAATTGGCTTCCAAAGCAGATCCTCTTTTCATAACTTAAGGATGGCACGCGATCTCAAGGAGGAGAAAACCTTTTAGGGACACTCTGAAAAGAGTATTGAAAAGAGGATAAATTGACATAGGAGCGCGGGAGGAACTTGCTGCTAACCGTGCAGTGTGGCGATGCCTCATCCAAAAAGTCACAACACAGATGGAAACTGACTGCAGAAACTCTGCTGCAGAGAAGCAATGAAAGCAGGAGGAGAGAGAGCAGGACCCTGGCTCGAGAACACCCCTCCCTCTGCAACACTTGTCCTCTCTGCACAAAGACCTGTAGTTCCAGGATTGGCCTGCTGAGTCACCTGAGGACACAAATCATGAACCCTCGCAGACGTCATCCTCGTTTTGACGGGCGGACGACGAGGGCAAGTGCCACACAACACGATAGAGGGTGTCCTCAGTGTGAAGACAATACTATGTCTCCACAAGGACTGTGCGATGGTCACTCCTACCAATACTGTCATGGGCAGATGCGTCTGTGACAGGTACATTGGTTCTCTTATCACCTGTCGCAGGTCCAGTCTGGCAGCTATATCATTCAGGACTTGGCCAGCTGTGGTACTACCGAGGCACCCTTGGTGATGGACAATGAAGTCCCCCACCTAGAGTACATTCTGTGCCCTTACTACTCTTTCAAGAAGTGTTCAACATGGAGGATCACTGATTCATCAACTGAGGGAGGGCAGTCGATGGTAATCAGCAGGAGGTTTTGTTGCCATGTTTGAACTGATCCCTCATGGGGTCTGGAGTCAATGTTGATGACTCCCAGGACGACAGGAAGGGAGGGAGGGGGGGAAGGGAGGAAGGAAGTGAGGGAGGGGGGAAGGGGGAGGGAGGGAGGAAGGGAGGGAAGGGGGAGGGCGGGGAAAGGAAGGAAGGAAGGCGGAGGGTGGGGGAAGGAAGGGGAAGGAAGGGGGGAGGGTTGGGGAAGGAAGGGAGGGAGGGGGGAAGGGAGGGAGGAAGGAAGGGGAGGGGGCAAGGAAGGGAGGGAGGGAGGTGAGAAGGGAGGAAGGAAGACTTATATCCATAAAGCACCCTGCACAATCGCAGGACATCCCAAAGCACCCTACAACCAAAGATGTATCATCACTCATATTGGTTGGGGGAATAAATATGGGCCAGCACACTGGGGAGAACTCCCCTGGTTTTCTTCAAAACAGTGCCATGGGGCTGTTACATCCACCCTGAGAGGATAGGTGAGGTTAACCGAAGGAGCTTCTGACAATTAGCTTTATATTGTTTTCTGCAATTTTTCTGCAATGAAGATCAGCTAGCTCCTTAAATTAATTCCAACTGTTGTACCATGTGACATGAATCAGTATGTAATGAGAGTAAATCATGTGATTTGAATTTGTGACATTATACCATGTGACTGAGCCATGTCATTTGGTCTATGATATTTGAACTGGTTCCTCTTTGCTACATATTACTTGGAACAGTACATATAGGTTCTATGTTATAAAGAAGCAATTCATTCAGGATGTCCTGGATCTCTCACAAAATCTGGCAGGATTGTAGAGTGTTTAGTGGAGGTTCAGCTGCTGTCTCATTGCAGAAATTAAACTTTAGGTAGCTTATATTGTACCTTATATCAGGTTAGGGAGTGGTGAAAAGGAGCAGGGGAGATAGCAAGAGGGCTGGTGGTATTGAGGAATGGAATACTTTCCTAGTTCAGGCACTGAAGTCATTCAAAGAAGGAAAATTCTGAAAACAATCAGCAGGTCAGAGAGCATGAACAAGACACTGTTACTCCTTCTGGGATGAAGAGGTTGCCTTATGAGGAAGGGTTGAATTGGTTGCGCCTATACTCATTGGAATTTAGAAGAATGAGAAGTGATCTTATCGAAATATATAAGATTTTAAGGGGGCTTGACAGAGTAGATGCTGCGAGGATGTTTCCCTCATGGGGGTATCTAGTTCCAGGGGGCACAGTTTCAGAATAGGGGTCTCCCATTTAAGGTGGAAATGAGGAGACATTTCTTCTCTCAGAGGGTCATTAATCTTTGGAATTCTCTTCCCCAGAGAGCAGCGGAGGCTGGGCCATTGAATATATTCAAGGCTGAGCTGGACAAATTTTTGATCTATAAGGAATCTATAAGGTTATGGGGGCCAAGCAGGAAAGTGGAGTTGAGGCCACGATCAGATCAACCATGATCTTATTGAATGGCAGAGCAGGCTCAAGGGGCCGAATGGCCAACTCCTGCTCCTATTTCTTGCGTTCTTATATTCTAGGTCATTCATTGATTTAGTGTACTGGATTCGCCACTCACAACACAATCTCCTCGAAATTGAGGAGACCAAATGTAGATTGGGTAATTGTTCTGCTGACACCTCTGGTCAGTCTGCAAATGTAACCCTAAGCTTCCGGTCGCCATTTTAATTCTCTGTTCCACTCCCTGTTCTTGGCCACCTACCCTGTTCCAATGCAGCTCAACATAAGCTCAAGGAGCAGCACACCTCATTTTTCAATTAGAGACTTTACAACCTTCCTCTCTTAACATTGTTAAACCATATTTTCTCTCAGATATAAGGTGCTCATAATGGAGAACTTCTGCATCAGAGCCACTGGAGGTGGAGGAGGTATGGGCTGGTGCTGATGTGGAGGGATACTCCATTGATATATGGCTGGAAGGGTGGTCCACACCTTTGGGGCCTATATGCCTTTCTCAACCGCCCTCCTGCGCCATGGCAACCCTTTCCGCTTTGCCGGATTTTCTATGCTTCCCTGCACCTTTGTTATTCTGCTGAAACCATTTACACCTCCTCTGGACCCATCTTTTGTTTCATTACTCATCATTTTACCACCTCTTTTTGCCTTGCACTCTTCAGGCATTTAGCCGTTTCTTAATATCCCTTAAGACAAGGGAGCAGATGAGGTTAATTCGACTGTTCCAACAACTAATTCATCCAGACTTGGGGTGGCCTCCCCACTGTCACAGACCCCTCCCTTCTTGTTCTTTACCTGCCCCCTCTTTTCCGTGGCTCTACTCTTCTTCATCCCTAATATCTTCCAGTTCTGATGAATGGTGATTGAATTCAAACAGTAACTCTTGTTTCTCTCTCCACAGATGCTGCCTGACCTACTGTGTGTTTTCCAGCAATTTCTCTTATTATTTCAGATTCTCTTGGCCTTCCTGGCTGGTCTATGTGTGGGGCCCACATAACCTCAAACCTCTGCCTGTGTACAATCCCTGGAACTGCACACACAAGACATCAAACACCCTCTATATGCAGAGAACTGCCAGAGGCAATAAACGCACTGCACCTGTTGCAAACAGTGTTGCTAAACTGTCTTTTACAAAAGGGCCATTTTTATATTTGCAGAGAGAATAATCTCAGAATCCCTGGAAAATGCTAGTTTCCCGGCTTGGCTACCTAAATTAATGTCTTATTTATCTCTTATGGACAGCCAGGGCCATTGCAGGGAAGTAAGGCATATGTTTAGGTGGATAAAACAAACGTAATTTCATCTACAGAGATGTGTTCATATTTAGAATGGAAACAGTTAATTTAAACTTATCATGCTGTAATTACACCCTTTATCCAGTGGTAGCAGTGTAGCACCTTCACTTGGAGCAATGATTCACTTGTAACACGGCTGACACATTTTAAATAAAAAGTGTAGAAAAGATTGTAAAATGTAAATCTTACCACAGAGGAAAACTAGTCCTCAGTGTTCAAAAACGCACATGGAACCCGAGCCTGAAATGATCGTTAACACACAACAATCTGCACTAAAAACACAATTTGACTTGCTGAATTAGCATAAATGTGTTAAGTACAAGTCTGTCACACCTCAGTGTTGCAAACAAAATTATTCAGTAAAATAAGGAATTCCAGGATTTACAAGGAGCTGCCAATTTACAAGCAATTTAGCTCTACCTGATCTTAGGGGGCTCATATTTCGTTCTCTTTACCACAGGTAGCCTTAAAGGGACAGACCAGGTTAAACATCGCTCCATCATAGCAGCTAAACATCACAAACATGGTCCTGATCCAGGCTACTCATAGCCAATACTATTGGAGGTCAGCCAGTATTCTACAGGAAGTGCCGGTCACCTGGCAGAAGATTTCAGGCAGTCATTCATTGCTGGGTATTAGAAGACCAACTAACTGCCTAAGGTTCAGTCTTGTGGTCTATACAAGCTGAACCCCACCTGACAAGAGATTATGACTTTGTATCTACTAACGGCACCCATAGGTGTCACTGGTGAGATGAGATGAGGTAAGTCATGAACATCAGCCATCAGATAGCTTGGTAGATCAGCCTCACTAACTTGGTGCCCCAGAACTGAGTGGTTATACCTATCAGGAAAAGATGAACAGGCCGGAGCTCTTTTCTGTAGAAAAGAGTAGGCTGAGGGGGTGACCTAGGGAGGTCTTTAAGATTATGAAAGGGTTTGATAGGGTAGACATAGAGAAGAAGTTTCCACTTGTAGGGAAAGCCAAAACTAGGAACCATAAATATAAGATAATAACTAATAACTCCAATAGAGAATTCAGGAGAAACATCTTTACCCAGAGAGTGGTTAGAATATGGAACTAACTACCACAAAGAGTAGTTGAGAAGAATAGATGCAGTTACATAGATGCATTTCAGGGGAAGCTAGATAAACACACGAGGGAGAAAGGATTAGAAGGCTATGCCGATAGGGTTATGAAGAGGAGTGGGAGGAGTCTTGTGATGAGCATTAACGCCAGCATGAACCTGTTGGGCTGAATGGCCTGTTTGTGTGCTCTACATTCTATGTAATTCTGTGTAATTTATACATTCGCCCTATACCCTAATAATATGAAGTGTATGATATGTTTGTTGCTATGGTGTTTTAAACATAGGAGACTGTTACCAGATTTTGTGATGTCATGCATACTTTACTGTGATATCAGAACAGTTACTGTGACAACACAGAGTTGATACTGACACTAAGTGAGGAGTTCTGCTATTAAATTTGAAGCATCAGCTGTGGTATAACATCCAATACCATTCAATTTGTATTTTCCACAGGTTTATGAGACCTCTATAGATTTGTTCTTCAGGTAGGGATCAGGAAGTACAGCATTTACAGTTTAAATATGAGCAGCTTTTTAGTGGTAATATTCTGTTGCTGTGGTTACAATCTTAACATTATTCCACAAATGCTATGCTAGTAATTCGACCACAACTAGCTTAACTTATCCCGACAAGAACTTAGTTCTAAAAGTCTCAGATCCATAGGTGGATGAGCTAAGAGGGACACAACAGCCTTCCTCACCTGCATTTAGTTTTTGATTTATTGTGGGGAGATCTTTGTGTCTAT
Source organism: Heterodontus francisci (assembly GCF_036365525.1). Lineage (NCBI taxonomy): Eukaryota > Metazoa > Chordata > Chondrichthyes > Heterodontiformes > Heterodontidae > Heterodontus > Heterodontus francisci. The sequence continues at coordinate 26,562,565 of NC_090386.1, read as the reverse complement.
GGGGCCGACTCACTGAATGCAGCTCCCACCAGAAGGGGGCCTTTGTCTGCTGTGAGCGCATACCAGGAAATTGCCACAGTTTTCTCTCCATTCAAATAAATAGAAAGAGGTGATTTCCTGATGTGTGTTTCCACTGGGTGCGGCTTCCTGCTGGGACCGTGCACTCAGCACATTGGACCTCAGGTGTATTAAATTCATACACCCATTTATAAAGGTTTAAAGTTTTGTTAAACATGTTGCGCTGAGGGTCTCATTTGGGGTTGGGGGTTAAGGGTTAGGGTTAGAGGTTGAGGTTAGAGTTCAGGTTTAGGGTTTGAGTTAGTGTTCAGTTTAGTAGTTTGGGTTAGGGTTTAGAATTAGTTTTAATGTTGGGATAGGGAAAGGGTTAGGATTTAGAGTCCAAGTGAGGGTCAGTGGTATGGGTTAGTGGTTATAGGTTAGTAGTTTGGGTTAGGGTAAGGGCTTACTGTCTGGGTTAACAGTTAATGTGAATTGTTATGAGTTAGTGGTTAGGGTTAGGAGTTGGAGTTAAGATTGGGAGTTTGGGTTTATGTTAAGGTCAGGGGTTAGCAGTTAGCGTTAGGGTACAGAATGGTGCTAAGGTCAGCAACCACTATTTGCCATGCATTATCAATAGTAGCAGCAAATATACTAATGCTTGACATCTTAACAGATGCAAGTAATTAAAAAAATTGACTTTTTTTTAAAGGAATCAAACTTTTAAAGGATGAAACCAGGTCTGGTGTATATAAGGATCAGAGTTAATGTTAGTGGTTAGGATTTGGTTAGAAATATGGTGGTGGATAGAGGAGTTAGGCTTAGTGGTTGGGGTTGGTGATAGGTGGGAAATTGGGCATAGTGGATAGAAGGTGCCCGATCCTTCAGCCCTTTAGTCTCCAGTTAATCTTTATGACATTTCTGGAACAATCTATTCAAAAGGCAACTGTGCAAGACAGGGCATGTAGTAAATCCATTGGCTACCTGCAATCTGAATAAATCTCCATCTCATTTTATTTTCAGCTCCTCGTGTTGTATTTTGGCGATCAGGGCAGCAATGAAAAGATTTCAAAAGTGGTGGTACAAACACTGCACTTGCAAGGTCGAGGAAGAAGAAGTAGTAGGTTGATAGACTGTGTATTTTACAAGAAAGGGTTTTATATTTGCACAGAGATTGATCTCAGTATTCCTGGAAAATGCTAGTTTCCTGGCTTTGCCACCTCAACTTATGTCTTATTTATCTCTTATGAACAGCCAGGGCCATTGTAGGCAAGTAAGACGTAGGTTAAATTGACAAAGCAAACGGAATTTCATCTACAGGCTGAACTACACGAGATGTGTCCATATTTCGAATGGTAACGGTTCATTTAAACTTATCATGCTGTAATTACACCCTTCATCCAGTGGTGGTGGTGCAGCACCTTCACTTGGTGATGTCCAATAGAAATCATTGACTAGCAATGGCTCTGGCAACACAATTTTATCCAGATGCACTGTAGTTAATAGAAAATACCTTGTGCACATTCACACAATGTAGAGAAAGATATTTCACATTTGTGCTTCCAGGTTTATAATATACCACCCGTCTCTGCCCCACATCAGCTCATCTATTATGAAACTTTCAAACAGGATTGTTACCTCCAGACCTGACTATTCCAATGCTCTCCTGGCCGGTGTCCCATCTTTCACCTATCCTAAACTTCAGTTCATCCAAAGCTCTGCTGCCCATATCCTAACCTGCACTAAGTCCCATTCACCTATCAAATCTGTGCTCGCTGACCTACATTGGCTTGTGGCCTCAAATGCCTCCACTTTAAAATTTTCATCTTTGTGTTCAAATCCCTCCATGGCTTTGCCCCTCCCTATCTCAATAACTTCCTTCAGCTCCTGAGATCTCTGTGTTCCTCCATTTCTGGCCTATCCATCCCCAACTTCCTTTGCTCCACAACTGGTAGCAATGCCTTCAGCTGTCGAGGCCCTAAGCTGTGGAATTCTCTCCCTAAACCTCTCTGCCTCTCCATCTCTCTCTCCTCCTTTAAGGCCCTCCTTAAAATCTAGCTCTTTGACCAAGCTTTAGGCCACCTTTCCTAATGTCTTCTTATGTAACTTGATGTTAAATTTTTGTCTGGTTACACTCCGGTGAAGTGCCTTCTGATGGTTTACTATATTAAAGGCACTATATAAATATATATACCATTACCCTCTGCCTCCTGCCACTAAGCCAATTTTGGATCCAATTTGCCAAATTGCCTTGGATCCCATGGGCTCTTACTTTCTTGACCAATCTCCCATGCAGGACCTTATCAAAAGCCTTACTGAAGTCCATGTAGACTACATCAACTGCTTTACCCTCATCTACACATCTAGTCACCTCCTCGAAAAAGTCAATCAAATTTGTTAGACATGATCTCCCCCTGACAAAGCCATGCTGACTATCGTTGATTAATCCTGTCCCTCAGAATTGTTTCCAATAGTTTCCCTACCACTGATGTTAGATTGACTGGCCTATAATTACCTGGTTTATCCCTACTATCCTTCTTAAATAATGGTGCCATTTTCATTGTCCTCCTGTGGCCAGAGAGGATTTGAAAATTTGTGTCAGAGCCCCTGCAATCTCCTCCCTTGCCTCACATAGCAGCCTGGGATATATCTCATCTGGGCATGGGGAATTATCCACTCTTAAGCCTGCTAAAACCACTTAGAAGGTTCCTCAAATGAGGCCATAGGGTAAAACTTAAAAACAAAAAGGGGGCAATCACTTTGCTGGGATTGTACTACAAGCCTCCAAACAGTCAGGGAAAGATAGAGAAACAGATATGTAGGCAAATCTCAGAGAGGTGTAAAAATAATAGGGTAATAATAGTAGGGGATTTCAACTTCCCCAATATTAATTGGGATAGTCTTAGTGCAAAAGGCTTAAATGAGGTGGAATTCTTAAAGTGCATCCAGGAGAGCTATTTGAGCCAGCACGTAGAAAGTCCTACAAGAGAAGGGGCAGTACTGGACCTAATCTTAGGGAATGAAGCCAGACAACTGGTAGAATTGTCAGTGGTGGAGCATTTCGGGGATAATGACCATAACTCTGTAACATTTAAGGTAGTTATAGAAAAGGACAAAGATGGGCTAGAAATAAAGGTATGATTATACAGTATCTGGCCAAAGTGGACTGGAGCAGCTACTTGTAGGAAAGTCTACATCAGACCAGTGGGAGTCATACGAAAAGGAAATAGTGAGAGTTCAGGGCCAACATGTTCACATAAAGGTGAAGGGTAGGACCAACAAGTCCAAGAACCCTGGATGTCAAGGGATATAGAGGATTGGATAAGGAAAAAAAAGGATGCTTACGGCAGATTCAGAGGGCTGTAAACAGAGGAGGCCCTAGAGGAGTATAGAAAGTGTAGGGAGGTACTTAAAAAAGTAATCAGGAGAGCGAAGAGGGGGTATGAAAAAACAGGCGGGAAGATCAAGGCATTTTATAAGTATATTAAGGGCAAGAGGATAACCAGGGAAAGAATAGGGCCCATTAGAGACCAACATGGCAAGCTGTGTGTGGAGCCAGAGGATATAGGTGAGGTTTTAAATGATTACTTTTCATCTGTGTTCACTATGGAGAAAGAAGATGTAGGTGTAGAGATCAGGGAGGGGGATTGTGATATACTTGAACAAATTATTATTGAAAGGGAGGAGGTATTAGCGGTTTTAGCAGACTTAAAAATGGATAAATCCCCAGACTCAGATGAGATGTATCCCAGGCTGCTCTGTCATAGAGTCATAGAGACATGACTATGACTCTATAATATTTCCTTCCTTTCAATGCTAATATGTTCAAGTATATCACAATCCCCCTCTCTGATCTCTACACCTACATCGTCCTTCTCCATAGTGAACACAGATGAAAAATAATCATTTAAAACCTCACCTATATCATCCAGCTCCACACACAGATTGCCACATTGGTCCCTAATGGGCCCTACTCTTTCCCTGGTTATCCTCTTGCCCTTAATATACTTATAAAACGCCTTGGGATTTTCCTTTATCTTGCCTATCAGTGTTTTTCATTGCCCCCTCTTTGCTCTCCTAATTACTATATTAAGTACCCCATACACTTTCTATTATCCTCTTGGGCCTCCACTGTTTTCAGCCCTCTGAATCTGCCATAAGCCTCCTTTTGTTTCCTTATCCAATCCTCTATATCCTTTGACATCCGGGGTTCCCTGGACTTATTTGTCCTACCTTTCACCTTTATGGGAACATGTTGGTCCTGAACTCTCACTATTTCCTTTTTGAATGACTCCCACTTACCTACAAGTAGCTGCTCCCAGTCCACTTGATTGAATTTTTTGAGGAGGTAGCAAGGAGACTTGATGAGGGTAGCACCTTTGATGTGGTCTACATGGACTTTAACAAGGCTTTTGACAAGGTCCCATATAGCTGCCTGGTCAGAATAGTAAGAGCCCATGGATTCCAAGATAAAGTGGCAAGTTGAATCCAAAATTGGCTCAATGGCAGGAAGTAAAGAGTAACAATCGATGAGTTTTTTGTAGGAGTATAGGAACATAGGAAATAAGAACAGGAATAGGCCATACGGTCCCTCAAGCCTGCTCCGTCGTTCAACTAGATCATGGCTGATCTGCCTCAATGCCATTTTCCCGCACTATCCCCATATCCATTTATATCTTTAATATCTAGAAATATATCGATTTCTGTCTTGAATATACTCAATGACTGAGCCTCCATAGCCCTCGGGGGTAGAGAATTCCAAAGATTCACCACCCTCTGTATGAAGAAATTCCTCCTCATCTCAGTCCTAAATGGCTTACCTCTTATTCTGAGACTGTGTCCCCTGGTTCTTGACCCCCGCCTGCCAGGGGAAACATCTTTCCTGCACCAACCCTGTTGAGCCCTGTATGAATTTTGTATGCTTCAATGAGATCACCTCTCAGTCTTCTAAACTCTAAGGATACAGGCCCAGTCTCCTCAATCTCTCCTCATAGGACAATCCCGCAATCCCAGGGATCAGTCTGGTGAATCTTCGTTGCACTGCCTCTATGGCAAGTTTATCCTTTCTTAGGTAAGGAGACCAATACTGTACTCAGTACTCCAAGTGCATTCTCCCCAAGGGTCTTTACAATTGCAGCAGGACATCTTGCAATCCTCTTGCAATAAAGACCAAAATACCATTTGCCTTCCTAATTGCTTGCTGCACCTGCATGTTAGCTGTCACTGACATATGAACAAGGACACCCAGGAGACTGTGGCAGGAAGGCTGTTTCCTGTAGGGTTCCACGGACCTCAGTATTAAGTCCATTGCTTTCCGGTATCTATCAATGATTTAAATCTATATGTAGGGTGCATGATTAAGAAATTTGCAGATGATACAAAAATTGGCCTTGAGATGGGCACAAAAGTGGCAAATGGAGTTCAATCCAGAGAAATGTGAAGTAATGCATTTTGGGAGGGCAAACAAGACAAGGGAATACACAATAAATGATAGGATACTGAGAAGTGTAGAGGAACAGAGGGACCCTGGAGTGCATATCTGCAGATCCCTGAAGGTAGCAAGATAGGTGGATGAGGTGGTTAAGAAGGCATACAGGATACTTTATTTTATTAGCCGAGGCATAGCTGATCAGAAGAGGGAGCTTAAGTTGGTTGTATAAAACATCAGTTAGGCCACAACTAGAGTACTGTGTACAGTTCTGATTACCACATTACAGGAAGGAGGTGATTACACTGGAGTGGGTACAGAGGAGATGTATGAGGATTTGCCTGGAATGGAGATTTTTAGGAAAGATTGGATAGGCTGGGGTTATTTTCTTCAATACAGAGAAGGCTGAGGGGAGATTTAATTGATGTGTATAAAATTATTAGAGGCCTAGACAGAGTGGATAGGAAGGACCTATTCCCTTTAGCAGAGCGATCGATAACCAGGGGGCATAGATTTAAAGTAACCAGGTGGGATAGATTTGAAGTTATTGGTGGAAGGAATAGAGGGGAGTTGAGGAGAAGATTTTTCACCCAGAGGGTAGTGCGAGTCTGGAACTCATTGCCTGAAAGTGTGGTAGAGGCAGAAACTCTCATCATGTTTTAAAAAATAACTTGAATATACACTTGAAGTACTGAAACCTACAGGGCTACAGACCGAGAGCTGGAAAATGGGATTAGGCTGGATTGCTGTTTTTCGGCTGGCCCAAACATGATGGGCTGAATAGCTTCTTGCGTGTCATAAATTTTTATGATTCTACATCTCCGGTTCGCCTTACCGACCAAGCAGTTCCACCAGCTTCCGCGAGTTCCAATGTCAGAGTGGAGCTGTTCTTTTATGAACTAAAAGGTCATGCTTAAAGTGTACAAACTAGCAAATCTTTTCTCAATTTCCCCAGCTAATTTCAAAGCTGAGCAACATAGTGATCTCTATGAATATCATAGATTCTTGCATGATCGCTGCAAATTTAGGAAGTGAGTAAAATGTTCCCAATGAAACATTTCAGGTTCGCCTGAAAATCCATCACATCAAGGTCAATGAACTATCCGTTCTTATCTGGCCTTAAGCGGTTATATTTTCGTGCTTCTATGGTGCTGACATCATATGTCTTACATACCATTTTTGTGGATAACCGATAGACAATAACCAAGCAAGTAAAACACATATAAAAACAAGAAATGCTGGAACCACTCAGCAGGTCTGGCAGCATCTGTGAAAAGAGAAGCGGAGTTAACGTTTCAGGTCAGTGTATCTTCTTCGGAACTGACAAATATTAAAAATGTCACAGGTTATAAGCAAGTGAGGTGAGGGTGGGGCAAGAGATAACAAAGGAGAAGGTGCAGATTGGACAAGGTCACATAGCTGACCAAAAGGTCATGGAGCAAAGGCAAACAATATGTTAATGGTATGTTGAAAGACAAAGCATTAGTACAGAATAGGTGTTAGCGGACTGAATATTGAACAGCAGCAAGTGCAAACATGAAAAAAAACAGTGGGTAAGCAAACTGAACAAACTAAAATGAAATGAAATAAATGCAAAAAAAAGGTTGTAAAAAAGAAAAAAAGAAGAAAAAAAAGAAAAAACAACTAAAAATGAAAGTAAAATGGGGGGCTGTCATGCTCTGAAATTATTGAACTCAATGTTCAGTCCAGCAGGCTGTAGTGTGCCTAATCGGTAGATGAGATGCTTTTCCTCGAGCTTGCATTGATGTTCACTGGAACACTGCAGCAATCCCAGGACAGAGATGTGAGCATGAGAGCAGGGGGGAGTGTTGAAATGGCAAGCAATCGGAAGCTCAGGGTCCTGCTTGCGGACCGAGCGAAGGTGTTCCGCAAAACGGTCACCCAGTCTGCGCTTGGTCTCCCCAATGTAGAGGAGACCACATTGTGAGCAGCGAATACAGTATAATACATTGAAAGAAGTACAAGTAAATCGCTGCTTCACCTGAAAGGAGTGTTTGGGGCCTGGGATAGTGAAGAGAGAAGAGGTAAAACACATGCTATGACGAAACCACACCTGCCAAATGGAAGTTATCAATTTCGTCATATGGAACACTATTTGAACTTTTACTGGACATTGAACATAACTTGTTTAAAAAGACCACAGAGCTGAATTGCTGAAAACATGGCTGCACATTTGCATTCTGAGAGACTGTTGAATCGAGAGACAATGGAAGTGCTCCCTGATTCAAGTAGCAAGATTGAGCTGGGCAACAGTGATGATCCACATCTTGTCTATATAAGAGCCAGCGCACCACCACTACCCCCAACGAATGTGTCTAGTAGGCTTTGAAGAATCAACAACCCTCGCAGGTGATGCTGTTTCAAACAAAGAGCTGGTCACATGACTAACCTGCTAGCCAACCTGGGAATTGATTGAATTGTGTCTCACAGAAAGATTTGGGGCAGACTGCAATTGAACTTCAAGAAGAAATCACTGCTTTCTCCCTGTCTCTCTCTCTCCAGCAAAGTTCCAGGGACCCACGGAAGCAGCTTAAGAGGACTTCTTCAGCCTTCTGGTACCAGCGAAACAAGTTTGAAAGTGTGCACTGGGCCCCAACGAGAACTGCAAGACTTAACTCCAATCAAAGTCTTTACATCCAAACCAAAGACAGTAACTGTTTACTACCATTTACTACTCCAATCACCCCCGCCCCCTGCTCTTTATTCTTTCTCCCCCTCTGTATCTAGTTGTGTATGTGTGTTTATTGCATATGCATGCTAGCATGGTTGCGTCGCGTATTTTTAGTAACTTTAACTGAGTTAGAGTATTAAGGCTAATAAACTTACACCTTTCTTGTTTAAACCCAAGGAAGCTTATCTGATTGCTTCCGTTACAATTACAATTAGAGAGCAGTGAGCATGGACTCACTGAGGTGAAGCTAAAAATACTGCAGTTTAAAAGTAAAACCCTGTTATGGCCAAACCAGGGAGGAGGCCAGAGGGGGTCCTGAGATGGTTTCCTCACCTGGTTGTAACAGAAATTTGGGGGCTTGTCCAGGATTGGACCCACAGACAACTGAGAAATTGGAAGTGGGAAATCAAATTGATCCCAATCAAAAAAAGAGAAAAAATATTCCAATACAGGTTTCCTTGTGGTTGTGTGTGCTAGAATACTGACATATCCACAACCAAAGCTAATACACTCCCAAGCCAGGGTGAAGTAACTTGGGATAAGTTAAAGGCACTGTCTATGGAAGAGTTGAGGAATATGGCGGGGCAGTGTGGGATTACTTTCTATGCCAAAGCTAGGAAATCAGAATTCCTAAGGCTAGTGGCCAACCACCTTTCCCTTGAACCTGAAGAATCAGAGACATGGTTAGAAATAGATTCCATAGGGTAGGGTATTGCTAGCAAAGATACAACTGGAACAGAGGGAACTTGAATTAAAAGACAGGGAAAGAGAGAGAGAAAGGGAGATACAGGCGAACGAAAAAGAGTGACAGGGCAAAGAAAAAGAAAGACAGGAGAGAGAAAAAGAGAGAGAACAGAGAGAGAAAGAAAGCCAGGAGAGCAAGAGAAAGAAATTTCCAGAAGGTATGGGAGGAATAGAGCTGAGGTGGCTTGCGTTAGCTAGGGGCGACAGAGGAACCCCAATGAAAGCATGGGAAATACAAGTAATTCAGGGCCATGTGATGAGTTTTAAAAATTTTCCCAATTGATTCTAAAATTCAATGAGGGAGACGTGGAAACATTTTTTGTATCTTTTGAGAAACTTGCAAGGCAGTTAAAATGGCCATCTGAGAACTGAACACTACTGTTGCAAAGTAAGCTCAATGGAAAAGCCCATGAGGTTTATTCCCTGCTGACAGATGAGAGTTCTTCAAATTATGAACTGACAAAAAATGCTATCCTCGGGGCATATGAGCTAGTACTGGAAGCTTACCACCAGACGTCCTGGGAGACGAAGAAGAGCAGGACACAAAGGGGGCCCTCCTCCAGCCAAAAAAAAAGTGCTGTAAGTTGGAATGAGACCCGGAGGCCTGTGTGCTTCCATTGTAATAAAGCAGGCCATCCAGAGCTGACAGCTGGAAACTATGGGGAAAACACATAGGGTTAATCAGGGCACATCTGCTCAGTGAAAGAGAAAGGACCCTGATGGAAAGCACAGCTGAACGAGCTGTGGCTGTAACTGCAGCAGTAGTACGACCCAGAAAAAGTACTGCTGTGAGTTTGGGAAAAGGTGCTAGGATCCCTGAAGGCTCTCAGGATTTTGTATCCCAAGGGAGTGTCACCCCATACCCCTTGAGTGGGACAAGCAAGCCCATAATTATACTCAGGGATACAGGAGCCACCCAATCCCTTCGACTGGGAAAAGGCCTGACTTTTCCTCCAGAAAGTGCAGTGAAGAACAGGGTGTTAGTGAATGGTATTGGAGGACGGTATGTGCTCATACCTTTGCACCGGGTGCACTTGGAGTGCAACCTAGTTTCGGGACTGGTGACCGTAGGGATTGTCCCTAGTTTGCCTGTGGACAGGGTTGACCTGCTCCAAGGTAATGATCTGGAGGGGACGAAGGTGGTAGTTCCCCCAGTAGTGTTAGAAAGACCGAAAGAGGTCAGGGAAACTGAACAATTGCAGGAGAAGGTCCCAGGCATTTTCCCTGACTGTGTGGTAACTCGGTCCATGGCCATATCAGCTCCCCCAGGGGAGACTGAACTGGTACTGCAGACGGATGACCCTGCTGTCTGATTGTCTGAAACATTCTTTGGGGAATTAGACAACCCAAAGGATGGGCGAGATAGGTCTTCCCTAGTCGAGGCTCAACAAGTCAATCCCATATTAAAGAAATTAGCACAGGCCGCCCAAAACGAAAGTGAAGCGGAGGGAGTCCTGGAGTGCTACTATATGAAAAATGAGGTCCTGATGAGGAAATGGAGACCCCCTCATAGACCTGCAGACGAGGAATGGGCAGTGGTTCATCAAATAGTGGTGCCCCCGAGGTACCGTAAAGACATACTAAGACTGGCCCACGAGCTTCCCATGGCAGGACATGTCGGGATAAAGAAAACCCAAGCCCGCATAAGGCAGCACTTTGACTGGCTAAAACTCCACAAGGATGTGGTGGAGTTCTGTAAAACCTGCCACACGTGCCAGGTTGTGGGGAAGCCTCAACCTGCAATAAAACCTGCACCCCTAATTCCCATACTGGCTTTTGGGGAACCCTTCAGCCGAGTGCTGGTGGACTGTGTGGAACCCCTCCCAAAAACCAGAGGAGGCTACCAGTACCTCCTCACCATCATAGATGTCGCTACCCGATTCCCAGATGCCATTCCCCTGTGGATTATCTCTGCAAAGGTGGTGGTAGATGGGCTAACCCAATACTTCACTCGATATGGCCTGCTGGTCGAAATCCAGACAGATCAGGGCACTAATTTCATGTCTGGAATCTTTCAAAAAGTCATGGGTAATCTGGGCATAACCCAGCTAAAGTCCTCAGCCTACCACCCCGAGTCCCAAGGGACTTTAGAAAGGTACCACCAGACATTAAAGACAATGATCAGGGCATACTGCTATGAGTACCCCCATGACTGGGACAAAGGGCTGGGACTCCTCCTGTTTGCCACCAGGGACTCACCCAATGAGTCCGCTGGCTTTAGTCCCTTTGAACTAATTTATGGACACGAGGTGAGAGATCTTCTTAAACTAATCAAAGAGATGTTTTTGGGGCACAGGGATGAGTCTCCCATGTTAGACTACATTTCCATGTTCTGGGAATGGCTCACAAGAGCCTGCACAATGGGTCAGGAGCACCTCAAGGCCTCCCAGGCAGTTATGAAAAGGCAAGTCGATAAACACGCCAAAGCCAGAACATTTCGGCCTGGGGACCACGTATTGGTATTACTCCCAATTTGGGGCGAACCCCTAAAAGCCCGTTTCAGTGGTCCATACCGAGTGGCAAAAAGAATCAGCCAGGTAAATTACTTAATCGACACCCCAGATCAAAGGAAAAAACAGAGGCTGTGCCACATTAACATGTTAAAGCAATATCACAGCCAGGAAACGGACAGACAGGCACAGGTCTGTCAGATAGTTCAGGGGGTGGGGGGAGGGGACAATTAGGACCATGGAGACGAGCTAGCAGAAGGCTTGGGGGACCCCCACATTGAACCTCCTCCTGCCCTGTCGAACAACACAAGTGTTAAATAACCTGGACACCACACTCTCCTATTTGGAGGTGGAACAAAGAGGAGACCTGGCCAAGCTGCTCTCCACATATAAGGAAGTCTGCAAGGACACACCAGGGTGTATGACTTTAACCCTACATTATGTGGAGGTGGGAGAGATCCCCCCCAGCTCCCCCATTAAACAGAACCCATAACGCATGAGCCCCCAGAAACTGGCCCAGGGAGGAAATCAGGTACATGCTAGACAACTATCTGATTGAGCCCAGCCAGAACAGCTGGAGTTCTCCAGTGGTGCTAGTGCCCAAGCCCGGTGGCATTATCTGGCTCTGCATTGCCTACAGGAAAGTCAGTGCAGTGAACAAAGCTGATTCCTATCCCATTCCCCGCCTGGAGGACTGTATTGATAGGGGAGAGGATGCCATCTACATCACAAAAATAGACTTACTAAAGGGATATTGGCAGGTTCCCTTAACACTCCAAGCCAAGGAGGTATCAGCATTTGTCACCGCAGACAGCCTATTCCAATACTGAGTAATGCCTTTTGGGCTAAAGAATGCCCCAGCCACCTTCCAAAGACTGATGAACTGGGTGGTGGCTGGCCTACCCAATTGTGTGGTATACCTAGATGATCTGCTGGTATACAGTGAGACCCGTGGGGGGGAATCACTTAGCCCAATTAGATGCCCTCTTCTAAAAATTACAGGCAGCACAACTGGTAGTAAACCTCACCAACAGCGAGTTCGCTAAGGCCCAAGTGACCTACCTCGGGCGTATGGTAGGACAGGGGTGAGTGCTACCCAGGGCAGCAAAGTACAAGCACTGGTGGATTTTCCTGTCCTTACCTCAAAACGGGAAATCATGCGTTTCCTGGGGATGTGCGGGTCTTACCGCAAATTCGTTCCAAATTTCAGCACTATAGCTGCCCCACTAACTGACCGACTGCAGAGGTGGTATGGTCAGAAAAGTGCCAAACTGCTTTCGAGAGGATATAGGCCATATTGACGAACGATCCAGTCCTGGCAGCTCCCAACTTCGATTAACCCTTTAAAGTGGCAATTGACGCCAGTGACCTAATGATAGGTGCTGTCCTGCTCCAGGATGATGATACAGGCATTGAGAGACCGGTAGGGTACTTCTCCAAAAAGATAAATCGGCACCAGAAAAGATACTCCACCATAGAAAAGGAAATGCTGGGGATGTTGCTAGCTCTCCAGCACTCTATGTGCAAAACGGATATCGGGAGATGATGGTTTACACTGACCATAACTCCCTAACTTTTGTGGAGAAGTTCAAAACCCAAAATGCCAGGCTGCCCTGCTCTTACAACCTGACCATTTAAAAATTACCCACATCGCAGGGAAAAGCAATATAATCGCTGATGCCTTGTCCAGGGTCTCAACCAACACATAACTATCTCAGATCCACCTCAGGACAAAAGGGGCAGTCCAAAGCAGCACTGCTCAAAGGAAGGACTGGCTGTAACAATTTTAAGATTTCTGAATGAATGAGAATGAATGAGAGCAATGCATGTGTGTTTTCTTGTACTTTCTCTTCCTTTTAATTTATAAAGAAATGCTCCCCCGAATGTTGCATTTCATTCAGCATGAGATGGAGGTGTGACGAAACCACACCTGCCCAATGGAAACATATCAATTTTGTCAGATGGAACACTATTTGAACTTTTACTGGACATTGAACATAACTTGTTTAAAAAGACCACACAGCTGAATGGCTGAAAACATGGTTGCACATTTGCATTCTGAGAGACCGTTGAATAGAGAGACAATGGAAGTGCTCCCTGATTCAATTAGCAAGATTGGGCTGGGGCAACAGTGATGATCCACATCTTGTCTGTGTAAGAGCTAGCACATCACCCCCACCTCCACACTAGAGTGTGTCCAGTAGGCTTTGAAGAATCAACAACCTTCACAGACAATGCTGCTTCAAACAACGAGCTGGTCACATGACTAACCTGCTGGCCAACCTGGGAATTGATGAATTGTGCCTTACAGAAAGGTTTGGGGCAGACTGCAATTGCACTTCAAGAAGTAGGCACCACTCTCTCCCTGTCTCTCTCTCCAGCAAAGTTCCTGGGACCCAAGGAAGCAGCTTAAGAGCACTGGGCCCCAATGAGAACTGCAAGACTTAACTCCAATCAAGGTCTTTACATCCAAACCAAAGACAGTAGCTAAATTCCATTTACTATTCCAAACCCCACCCCCCGCCCTTTATTCTTTCTCCCCCTCTGTATCTAGTTGTGTGTGTGTGTTTATTGCATATGCATGCTAGCATGATTGCGTCGTGTATTTTTAGTAGCTTTAACTGAGTTAGAGTGATAAGGCTAATAATCTTACACCTTTCTTGTTTAAACCCAAGGAAGCTTGTCTGATTGCTTCATTTACAATTACAATTAGAGAGCAGTGAGCATGGACTCACTGAGGTGAAGCTAAAAGCACTATGGTTTTAAAAGTAAAACCCTGTTACGGTTCAGTTCTGATGAAAGGTCACAGACCTGAAACATTAACTCTGCTTCTCTCTCGCCAGATGCTGCCAGACCTGCTGAGTATTTCCAGCACTTTCTGTTTTAATTTTAGGTTAAAGCTCACATGTACACACCGAGTGATTATCAGTATTGAGATCACATGCCCAACAACAGTGCCAAGCTCTCATTTTATTTACTAATCAGAAACGCATTTCTCCATATCTGTATTCCCAATTCACCAAATGTAGCTGGTGACCAACAACTCTACTGGGTGGATACTGTAATTACAGTGTGACAGGTTTACATGTGAAATTTCCATTATTAATGTGGACATTGGAATTTTTGGAAAAAGTATAAAGAGTAAGCAGACATAAGGGGCTGGATTTTCAATCCAGGGTCGGGAACCTGACACCCAGATCATTTCTGGGTTCTGACACCCACAATGCTATTTTAATATGCAAAGCCCCTAATTGGCGCCGGGCGCTATGTAGAAGCAAAACTGGTTCTGGAGTGCAATGCTCAAAGGCAGGCAGCAGCCAGGACTGGGCTTTGCCATTGCCTTGCAGATTGGAGCAGGCAGGAGAGCAGAGGGCCAGCTGCCTCACGGTGCATACAAGTGGACAAACAGGTAATCACAAGGTACTTGACCCACTCTGCTCAAGCGATACAAATTTTGTGCCACTTCTTGAGCACCTCATTTTGAATAACCCATTTTGTCCAACACTTCAATTCAGCAGCCACATCATGTTATGGCTCCCTACAGTGCTCCTGACAGGTGTGTACTAACGCGCCCCAGACTGTTCACTTTTCCAGTTCACAGCTTTGAAAATTTCCTTCTGGCCCTTTCCAGCCTATTAACAATCTTTTTAACAAATTTAATGGGCAGTTAATTTGGGGCAAGTGGGTTGTTGGCTCCCCACACCCACACCGCCCTTGCTTTGAAAATTGCAGGACGTTCCGGAGGCATCGGAAGAATGGCACGCCATCCGGAAGCCCTATTTTGAAAGCGCGTCTGCACCTGACCTCACACCCACGGACATTCGAAAATTCAGCCCAAGGTGTTTAAATATATTCATTATAGATATTTGTCCACCAAGTGGACAATGGAATTGGTGGAAAATGATCTGGTAAATGCAGGGAAGGTGATGCTAAGGGGCATCCTGCCATTGCGGTGAGAGGAAGGAGACAAGATGCATGGGGAACAGGCCCAACACAATCAGGGGTTTCTTGGCTACAGCTGAAATCTTCATCAATAGAACAACACGATCAGTTCAGGAGCTCAGTTACAGAGAGTAATAATCAAACTGGCTACCACAGGGATACTGAAAGAAAAGGATGAAGTCTTTCCAGGAACAGGACTGGGGAGAAGCAGAATACAAGAAGCAGTGGGCCAGGGATAGCTGTTTGGAAATTCAGAGTTGAAGATAGAGAAGTCCAGCAATGCGAAGGAAGAGTCGGAGATAGATGGGCTTTGTAACGGGATGGATGGAAGTGTTAATGGACTTCTCATGATCAGTGCAAAAAGGACAGATTAACAGTTTCAACAATATAATAAAAAAAGACTTTCATTTATATAGCACCTTTCACAACCACTGGACATCTCAAAGCACTTTACAGCCAAGGAAGTAATGGAGGGGAAGGGCTCGGGGAATGGTGCCAAAACTAGACGGTGTTCCACAAGTCCTATGAAAAGACAAGCTGGAAGTGTGTGGAGTTCAAAGAGATGGTGAGAAGCTCAGGCAGCTGGAAGAAGGAGAGTTCTCTGGCCTGATGTAAACCTGTTTTTTTTCCCTTTCCCAGTGCCCATGGAGTTGCTGTGTATTTCCAGTCCTTTTGATGTCAGTGCGCGCATGTGCAGATTCATACTAGCAAGCTGGCAAATGTTTGGACACACTGATGATGTCAGTGATCGCTCCGTGCATGCTCTGCGTTGTCCATTCATTTTAACCCTCAAAGAAGTCTGAGAGCAGGAAAGTTCTGTGCACAGTTTCCATTTTGCAGACCTTTCTCAGCAGAGTGCTTGTGGCATAATATAAAAATAGAAAATTCTGCAAATACTCAGCAGGCCAGGCAAAGTGAAACAGAGTTATCGTTTCAGGTGGGTGACCTTTCCTCAGAACTATTGAGCTTAAATATTGGGCTGCATTTTGTGGCACCGGCAGGGCTCCCGGTGTCAGGCTGAAAAGGTAGGATGTACCCCTCCTCAGCCTATCCGAGCTCCCCAAGCAAGATTTTGCATTGTTCCGGCACTTTAAGTGACCGGCGCCGGCATCCCTGTCCCTTTAAAGATGCAGATCCCGCCTCCAGGAGCTGCTGGCCAATCTGAGGGCCAACCACTGCTGACCCCAGAGGTCTTGGACCCAGGCCCAGCGCTGGAGACCCAGACACCAGGTAAGCGAGGAGGGATCCCTGGGGCCAGTCCTGAAGGCCCTGCGGGGGGGCGGGGTGTGGTTGGAAGGGTGATGACTCATGGAGGAGGGACCCCCCCCACCCCAAGCTTGCAGGGAGGACGCCTTGTATTACTGGGTGACATTCCGCATGGTGGAGGCCCCCCACCCTGCCGCTGGTTAAATTCCAGTGGAGGGGGGAAGAGGCCACTTGAGGGCTTCAATTGGCCTCTGGGCAGGAAGACCATCATTGGCCTATCCCGCCCCTGACAAAATCACTTGGCAACAGGCCCTCCACCGCCCCCCCCACTTACCATCGCAATTCTATGGGACCCCCACCTCCGGTCCCACCTCAGAGGGGTCCAGAAAATCCAGCTCATGAATTCTGTTTCTCTCTGCTGTTGAGCATTTCCAGCATTTTGTGTTCTTACTTCAGATTTGCAGCATCTGCAGTAATTTGCCTGTGCCAATGGCATGCTGTCTGACTCTTCCAGATACCCTGGCAGCAATCATGTGCCACGAAGAAGCAAACAAACTTAACAAAGGGCCTGGGGCTACTCAATCATAATTAAACCTTAAAGGCTGAAATCTGTCTGTAATAAGGGCATCCTACAGAAATGATTCTGCTTTATTTTTGGTTCTCAAATCCATTGTGTCCTCACCCCTCCCTATCTCTGCAACATCCTCCAGCCCTACAACCCTCCAAGATCTCTTCACTCATCTAATTCTGGCTTCGATTTCAATCACCCTAACATTGATGGCCGTCCCTTCAGTTGCCTAAGCTCTGGAATACCCTATCTACACCTTCCACTCCTCTACCACACTTTAGGAATACCCCATCTACACCTTCCACTCCTCTACCACACTTTCCTTTTTTGAAGATGCTCCTTAAAAACCTACCTCTTTGACCAAGTATTTGGTCACTTGTCCTAATATCTCCTTATGTGGCTCGATGTAAAATTTTGTTTGAGAACGCTGCTGTGAAGTGCCTTGGGACGTATTACTGCATTAAAGGTGCTATATAAATGCAAGCTGTTGTCTTATTAAGATACAATATTAAGTGTAAAATTACTCCAACGCCTGTTCAAGGCTGGTACCTGTGATTCCTGTGTCAATTCCTCTTGGCCAATACAACATTCTGTGGGGTTGCTTTTTCTTGGCACACTGTCCCAGGTTACTGAGATCTAATATTCACACTGGACTTCTTCACGTGGGAGATTTGATTTACCTTTTGGTGTGGCAGATTGACTGGGCATAGAATGCAACACGGATGCCTTTGGGTGCAAAGCTCAGATGCGTAGCGGTGCTTTTAGCAGTGCTACGGAGGCTGATCAGAGATTTTCATGTGCGCAGTGTGCCGCTGGATACTTCCTGGCGGCCCATGCTATGTTTATCAAAGAGAATGGCGAGTGCAGGTGCGTCCTCTGAATCCACCTGAAGAATGAACACTATCATGATGTCTGTGACCTGAATGGGCTAATGCAATGCCAGGATACCAAATTTGGGCAATGTAGGAACAAGCAGTATTTTCGTTAATCACTCCTGAAACAACAAGTGTTATGAAGCAAGATAGGCCTTGTTCTGGGGTTATTTAAAGGGACACTCAAAAGTTGTAGCTGAGGTGCTATTGATTTGCTTGTGATGAGGCAAAGTTGGTGGAAATACTATGGTGAGTTGCTGGAGCAATTTGGAGGTTTTTACTGATCACAGGAAGCGAGGAAAGGCTAGTGCCTTGCATCACTATGGGGCTGTTACAGCAGTGCCACTTGCTTTGCAACATAAGCAGGATGTGGAGAAGAGGAGGCAGAGAGGGAAAGCTCTACGAGGAGAGAGGAGAAGGAGGGCTCTCCATACAAGGCCCTATCCAAAAAGGATCTTCCAAAGGCACCACTCTTGAGTAAGGAGCAGTGCCTAAGGAAGCTACAATTCACAAAGGAAGTTGTTAGGGAGTTGTGCCACCTCCCTCACACTATCCTGGAACTTCAAAACAGGGCAAGCATAACCCTCCCAGTCACTGTGAAGGTCAGCGTCACCCTTCTATTCTATATCACTGGACTCTTCCAGGTGGGAGCAGGCGACATCAGCAACATATCGCAATTCACTGTGAATGGAAACATCAGGGAGGTAACAGATTGCACAGTACGCAAGGAGAGGGACTTCATCCTCTTCTCCCTGGATAGGAAAGAGCAAGATGATAGGGCACGTGGTTTCGCCAGGGTAACAGGCTTCCTGATGGTGCAGGGTGCCACTGACAACACGTAAGTGGCTGGGTGGACACCTCCACATCACCAGGAAGAGACACAGTAACCACAAAGGCTACCGCTCTCTCAGTGGGCAGTAAGCAAAGGTTTCACTGCCAAGATCACTCAATGGCTCTGCAGTACATGCCAGAGAGAGTGTCTATATTTGTGATGGTGTGCTGCATCCTCCACAACCTAGCAATTCAGATCACCCAGCTGCTATATCCTGGGATCCAGAGGCCACCTTGGGAGGAGGAGGAGGAGAACGAGGAGGAGGAGGAGGCAGGAATGAGACCACATTCACCATGTACAACTGGACAGAGTGAGAGGGACCGCATTGTGGGTCTACACTTCAGTTAAAAAGAACTTACACCCGCCCCCCCCCCCAGCATGAACCCACCATCTCCAACAATACATCCATATCAGACTCCCCATCATAAAGCCCACTTGGACAACTTCACTCAATAAAGACCAACAGCAAATACCTTCACTCAACAAACTTATCCAGCAATACATCAATAATACGAAAGAAAATTACACTAGTGCATCCTCTTAGTGCCTATCTTGTGGGTGCCTTTGCTTGGCCTAGTGCTCCTATGCAGTGCTACACCAGTGACAGCAACATTGCTGGTGGAAGGCTGCTGACTTTTAGTGGAGGAGACTGCAGATGGCCTTGCAGGATGACTTTGGGCTGTTCTGGGCCTTGAGGGCCAGGCTTTTGACTGCACCATGTTGGTATGGATGGCAGCAGTCTGTGCTGGCTGGCTAACAGGCATCAGCAATACTGTCAGCGTGGCAGTAGTGGGAGGATGAATGCTGTCATCCTGAGAGAGAACAGCAGGTTCATGCTCCACAGAGATACTGCCACTCCCCCGGGGCAGCACCTCAA
The DNA here is from genome assembly GCF_036365525.1 of Heterodontus francisci. NCBI lineage: Eukaryota > Metazoa > Chordata > Chondrichthyes > Heterodontiformes > Heterodontidae > Heterodontus > Heterodontus francisci. The sequence continues at coordinate 26,542,957 of NC_090386.1, read as the reverse complement.
CCATCCCAATAATCTGCTGGAGCACATATTGCTGGACTGTTTTGAGACCTTCCAAGCCCCTTTAAGCAGTGATATCTGCAGCCATGCTGCAGCAGTCTGAGCCTGCATGCCAGTAGCCAGGGATCAATCTCATGACCATTGTCTGAGATTCCACTGCAGCACTGAGACATCAAGAGGCCTCTGTCTGTGCTGCAGTGGAAGCTGGGGTATCAGCCAGCAAACGCTCCATCACAGGTCGGTCTGGCAGTACTGCCCTGGAGTTGGCCACTACAGTGCAGCAGCTTTTTCGGGAGCAGCGTGTGAGCGAGTGAGCAGCTGGAAAAGTCAGTTTGAAAGTAAATTTAATTTCCTTTTGTTTTTCGGCGGAGGCCAGGGGGCTGCTGGGTAAGTAAAACACTATATATTTGGGCGGTTTAAAATAACTTTCCTTTCAGTGCAGCAGCTTTATCGGGAGCAGCGTGTGAGCGAGTGAGCAGCTGGAAAAGTCAGTTTGAAAGTAAATTTAATTTCCTTTTGTTTTTCGGCGGAGGCCAGGGGGCTGCTGGGTAAGTAAAACACTATATATTTGGGCGGTTTCTGAACCCGAGACACCACACTTGTAGTGTCTCCCACCCGCCCTCCTCCTCTAACCAAAAAAAAGGACTCGGTGGGGTGTTTATAAGGTAAGGCTTTTTCGATTTCTCTGGTTTTATTGTGATTGGTAAAAACTTTTCGTTCCTTTTTCATTTAACTAAGTTTAAACTTAAGATTAAAAATGGCAGGAGATCTCAGACCCGTATCATGCTCCTCTTGCTCAATGTGGGAGCTCAGGGACATGGCTGATGACCCTGGCTCCTTCACGTGCAGGAAGTGTGTCCAGCTGCAGCTCTTGTTAGACCGCATGACGGCTCTCGAGCTGCGGATGGACTCACTTTGGAGCATGCGCGATGCTGAGGAGGTAGTGGATAGCACGTTTAGTGAATTGGTCACACCGCAGATTAGGATTGCTGAGGGAGAAAGGGAATGGGTGACCAAAAGGCAGAGAAAGAGCAGGAAGGCAGCGCAGGAGTCCCCTGCGGTCATCTCCCTCCAAAACAAGTATACCGTTTTGGATACTGTTGAGGGAGATGGCTCACCAGGGGAAGGCAGCAGTAGCCAGGTCCATGGCACCGTGGCTGGCTCTGCTGTTCCGAAGGGCGGGAAAAAGAGTGGAAGGGCTATAGTCGTAGGGGATTCGATTGTAAGGGGAGTAGATAGGCGGTTCTGTGGTCGAAAACGAGGCTCCCGAATGGTATGTTGCCTCCCAGGTGCACGGGTCAGGGACGTCTCAGATCGGCTGCAGAACATTCTAAAGGGGGAGGGTGAACAGCCAGTTGTCATTGTGCACATAGGCACTAATGATATAGGTAAAAAACGGGATGAGGTCCTACAAGCAGAGTTTAGGGAGTTAGGAGCCAAGTTAAAAAGTAGGACCTCAAAGGTAGTAATCTCAGGATTACTACCAGTGCCACGTGATAGTCAGAGTAAAAATGAAAGAATAGTCAGGATGAATGCGTGGCTTGAGAGATGGTGCAGGAAGGAGGGGTTCAGATTTTTGGGACATTGGGACCGGTTCTGGGGGAGGTGGGACTATTACAAATTGGACGGTCTACACCTGGGCCGGACTGGAACCAATGTCCTTGGAGGTGCTTTTGCTAACGCTGTTGGGGAGGGTTTAAACTAATGTGGCAGGGGGATGGGAACCAATTGAGGTCAGTTGTCAGTAAGGTGGTAGTAACAAAAGCCTGTAAGGAACTAGATAATGAAGTCAGTGTGACTAAGGGGAAGAGCAGGCAGGGAGCAGATGATGAATATAAAGGGACTGGTGGTCTGAGGTGCATTTGTTTTAATGCAAGAAGTGTAGTTGGTAAGGCAGATGAACTTAGGGCTTGGATTGGTACCTGGGAGTATGATGTTATTGCTATTACTGAGACTTGGTTGAGGGAAGGGCATGATTGGCAACTAAATATCCCAGGATATCGATGCTTCAGGCGGGATAGAGAGGGAGGTAAAAGGGGTGGAGGAGTTGCATTACTGGTCAAAGAGGATATCACAGCTGTGCTGAAGGAGGGCACTATGGAGGACTCGAGCAGTGAGGCAATATGGACAGAACTCAGAAATAGGAAGGGTGCGGTAACAATGTTGGGGCTGTACTACAGGCCTCCCAACAGCGAGCGTGAGATAGAGGTACAAATATGTAAACAGATTATGGAAAGATGTAGGAGCAACAGGGTGGTGGTGATAGGAGATTTTAATTTTCCCAACATTGACTGGGATTCGCTTAATGTTAGAGGTCCAGATGGAGCAGAATTTGTAAGGAGCATCCAGGAGGGTTTTCTAGAGCAGTATGTAAATAATCCAACTCGGGAAGGGGCCATACTGGACCTGGTGTTGGGGAATGAGCCCGGCCAGGTTGTTGAAGTTTCAGTAGGGGACTACTTTGGGAATAGTGATCACAATTCCGTAAGCTTTAAAATACTCATGGACAAAGACGAGAGTGGTCCTAAAGGAAGAGTGCTAAATTGGGGGAAGGCCAACTATACCAAAATTCGGCAGGAGCTGGGAAATGTAGATTGGGAGCAGCTGTTTGAAGGTAAATCCACATGTGATATGTGGGAGGCTTTTAAAGAGAGGTTGATTAGCGTGCAGGAGAGACATGTTCCTGTGAAAATGAGGGATAGAAATGGCAAGATTAGGGAACCATGGATGACAGGTGAAATTGTGAGACTAGCTAAGAGGAAAAAGGAAGCATACATAAGGTCTAGGCGGCTGATGAAAGACGAAGCTTTGAAAGAATATCGGGAACGTAGGACCAATCTGAAACGAGGAATTAAGAGGGCTAAAAGGGGTCATGAAATATCTTTAGCAAACAGGGTTAAGGAAAATCCCAAAGCCTTTTATTCATATATAAGGAGAAAGAGGGTAACTAGAGAAAGGATTGGCCCACTAAAGGACAAAGGAGGAATGTTATGCTTGGACTCAGAGAAAATGGGTGAGATTCTAAACGAGTACTTTGCATCGGTATTCACCGAGGAGAGGGACATGACGGATGTTGAGGTTAGGAACAGATGTTTGATTACTCTAGGTCAAGTCGGCATAAGGAGGGAGGAAGTGTTGGGTATTCTAAAGGGCATTAAGGTGGACAAGTCCCCAGGTCCGGATGGGATCTATCCCAGGTTACTGAGGGAAGCGAGAGAGGAAATAGCTGGGGCCTTAACAGATATCTTTGCAGCATCCTTAAACACGGGTGAGGTCCCGGAGGACTGGAGAATTGCTAATGTTGTCCCCTTGTTTAAGAAGGGTAGCAGGGATAATCCAGGTAATTATAGACCGGTGAGCCTGACGTCAGTGGTAGGGAAGCTGCTGGAGAAGATACTGAGGGATAGGATCTATTCCCATTTGGAAGAAAATGGGCTCATCAGTGATAGGCAACATGGTTTTGTGCAGGGAAGGTCATGTCTTACCAACTTAATAGAATTCTTTGAGGAAGTGACAAAGTTGATTGATGAGGGAAGGGCTGTAGATGTCATATACATGGACTTCAGTAAGGCGTTTGATAAGGTTCCCCATGGCAGGCTGATGGAGAAAGTGAAGGCGCTTGGGGTCCAAGGTGTACTAGCTCGATGGATAAAGAACTGGCTGGGCAACAGGAGACAGAGAGTAGCAGTAGAAGGGAGTTTCTCAAAATGGAGACGTGTGACCAGTGGTGTTCCACAGGGATCCGTGCTGGGACCACTGTTGTTTGTGATATACATTAATGATTTGGAGGAAAGTATAGGTGGACTGATTAGCAAATTTGCAGACGACACTAAGATTGGTGGAGTAGCAGATAGTGAAGGGGACTGTCAGAGAATACAGCAGAATATAGATAGATTGGAGAGTTGGGCAGAGAAATGGCAGATGGAGTTCAATCAGGGCAAATGCGAGGTGATGCATTTTGGAAGATCCAATTCAAGAGTGAACTATACAGTAAATGGAAAAGTCCTGGGGAAAATTGATGTCCAGAGAGATTTGGGTGTTCAGGTCCACTGTTCCCTGAAGGTGGCAACGCAGGTAAATAGAGTGGTCAAGAAGGCATACGGCATGCTTTCCTTCATCGGACGGGGCATTGAGTACAAGAGTTGGCAGGTCATGTTACAGTTGTATAGGACTTTGGTTCGGCCACATTTGGAATACTGCGTACAGTTCTGGTCGCCACATTATCAAAAGGATGTGGATGCTTTGGAGAGGGTGCAGAGGAGGTTCACAAGGATGTTGCCTGGTATGGAGGGCGCTAGCTATGAAGAGAGGTTGAGCAGATTAGGATTATTTTCATTAGAAAGACGGAGGTTGAGGGGGGACCTGATTGAGGTGTACAAAATCATGAGAGGTATAGACAGGGTGGATAGCAAGAGGCTTTTTCCCAGAGTGGGGGTTTCAATTACTAGAGGACACGAGTTCAAAGTGAAAGGGGAAAAGTTTAGGGGGGATATGCGTGGAAAGTTCTTTACGCAGAGGGTGGTGGGCACCTGGAACGCATTGCCAGCGGAGGTGGTAGATGCGGGCACGATGGATTCTTTTAAGATGTATCTAGACAGATACATGAATGGGCAGGAAGAAAAGAGATACAGAACCTTAGAAAATAGGCGACATGTTTAGAGAGAGGATCTGGATCGGCGCAGGCTTGGAGGGCCGAAGGGCCTGTTCCTGTGCTGTAATTATCTTTGTTCTTTGTTCTTTGTTCTTTGAAAAGATGGGCGCCAAACTCTGCATGATGCCCTGTGCCATGTTGGAGCTGAACTCCTCCATGATCCTAGCTAGTGAGTGGAGGATGACTGGCAGGCCTGCCAATGCACCAAGCATCTCGGTGTGCATCGTCACCAGCGTTTTCCTATAACCCACCCCAACGAGGTTTTCATCCCTGTAACAGAATCCTGTGACCTCACCTTTCAGGGAGTTCACATATGAGCTGACCTACCTCCCTGGCCTGTCTGTAACCCAATCATACCCAGTGACTCACTAGCCTCTCATATTTGTGCAGTGCCAGTATCTGAGCTGGTGGCTGCGCATCTAAGGTTGAGTGACAGTGCCTCCTCTTCACTCTCGTGGGGCTGCTCTTCCCTTTCCTCTTGGCTCTTGAGCATCAATCAGTTCTCAACTGTCTAAAAGCACAAAATCAAAAGGGGACAATAGGGATAAGGGAAGTGGGGGGTGTGGGAAGGAAAGCAGGAGTTCCACGGTCACACCATCTGCAGTTTCCATTTCATGGCACCGTTCAGGATGAGGATGAGGAGTGGGTGCAGAAGGCAGCAACTCACCATCATCCTCGATGGTCTTGGCAGCACCGATTGCCAATGGGCCTGTGGTGTTGGTCCTGATGATTCTATGCACCATCTCCTTGAGGACGCTGATCAGATGCAGACATGCTGGTCCTCCACCAGTCCTCTGGCTTTCCCGCCAGTTGCGTGCCACCTTCTCCTGCAAGGGAAAGGGTAGAATGCTGAGATTGTTTGTCAGTGTGCCTGCCATAGCTGAATAGCTGTAGGTTTGTGAAGGCATTGACAGGTGTGTGTGCAACTGGCATGATTGGAAGGTGTGTGGGTGAGGTGTAGTCTGAGGATGCTAGGGGTTAATTCTGAGTGCCAGGGAGTGCTGCTGGGTGAGTGATGGGCTGTGGTATATTGAGCAGTGTGAGAGGTGGGTGGTGTGCTGGGTCTGAGATATGATGTGCAGATACATTCGTTCACTTTGATCACCCGAGTGAAGTCATTAGACTTCCTTCTGCACTGCTGCCATGTCCTGGGGGCAACACTCTGGGCCTTAATCGGCCTTGCCACCTGCTCCCATTCCCTTCTTGAGGCTCCTTTTGGAAAGCTTCCTGCCCTTGCTGGAATCTTTCCTGGCTTCCACCTGTCTCACCAGTGCCTCCAGGGTGGTGAACCTGAAGTGGGAAGCCTTTTCCCTGGCGCACTGCAGCATCCCCTTCACCCTGAGATCTCCACAGTGATTATCCAGCAGCCTACAGTCCATTAGTGCAGCTTCCCTTTGACAGGGCCTGTGCCTTTAAACGGGGAAGGCTGCCTGAAGCATGTGGTTAGCTTACAACTGTACTCAGCCCCCAGTGATGTGCAGAGGCCACAGGCAGTGCTACCGACAGCAGCGCAGCACAGGATCCATTCGGGGCTGCACTACAATCATGGAAATGAGATGAATGCACCAATTTCACGTGTTGCCCGTGTTTGGAATTGGCACAGGCAGGTTGTGAATGGCGCCCAAAAAACGGGGTTATCCAATTTCTAGCCCATTAAGTTTGAGCTAAATAAACCATTGGGTGTCAGTGACTATAACTCACAAGCACTCCATAAACGAGCAACACAGAGTTAAGACAGTCACAACACAAGGGTTTGCTGTGAATCAGAACATGCTTTCTGGTTATTTTTTAAAGAGTTTACAACCATTTGAATTAAATCTTGAATAAACTGATTCACACAGATTGAGATCAAACCTAGTGAAACTGAGAAACTGAGTCAAAAAGTTAAACTGTAACATTATTTAAAAATTCAGTCAGATTAAACAGGAGATAAGATCGGGGGTTCCATGGAAAACAATATGTCACTTAAAACTGCTTCAGAATGAAAAGTCTTGAAGCACACTCAGAGAGTCTGATGTTCCTCCCATGTACACAGTGGTATTGTGGTTATGTTACTGGGATAGTAATCACTGGCCTGAACCAAGAATCTGGTGAATGTCAGCTCAAATTCCATTCTGGCAGTTTGTGAATTTGAATTCAGTTTTTAAAAAAAATCTGGAAATAAAAAGCAGGGATCAGAAAAAGTAATCATGAAGTTGTCTCAGTTTGTTGTAAAAAATCCACCTGATTCACAGATGCCTTTGGGGAAGGAAACTTGCTGAACTTACCTAGTCTGGTCTATTTGTGACTTCAGTCACCACACCATTGTGGCTGACTCAACTTCCCTCAGAGGTAGCCTCGCAAGCCACTCAGTTGTATCAAACTGCTTCAGTTCAGGAAGAAGACCCACCACTATCTCCTCAGGGAAACTAGGGATAAGCGATAAAAGTTGGCCTTGCCAGCGACACCTGCATCCTGAGAACCATCCATGTGCTGTTGGAGATATTGAGATCAATTTTCAAAGACAAAGTTGTCCAGGAAATTTAAATCGGGCAGCCAATCTATATCAGTTTTACACGTGGGTAACAGATTCTACCCCACTCACTTTTTAAATGTTGCATATCCTGATTGCACCTTTGGTTTATTTGCCAATGTGTTCATTTTAAAAGATGTAACAATGAAGTAGGGTCCCTTTGCGCTGCAGGTACATAATGGGCAGGAGTTTCCTGGCTCCGGAGTGATGGGCCAGGCAGCAGGGTGGGGGGCTAGGAAAGTAGCAGGAAGCCACTTCAAGACGGCTCCCTGATGCAGTCTGGCTACCGGGGAGGTTTCCTAGTGGTGGCCTGCCCGCCCTGTGCAGGCGGGTAGCCAATTTATATAATTAAGAACCCACTTAGGGTCCATTCCTTGGGCCTGTCAGCATTTTGTGAGCATCAGAGTAGCCGTCCTGCCACGTGGGGATGCTTCCCTGTAGCAGCCCAGGGGTCCATTGGAGCTGGAGACTCCATGGCCCAGAGAGGTGCTGTGGGGAGGTAAGGCCACCCCCCCCCAACACCCCACCCCTCTCCACCCTGGACCCAATGGGCTATCCGGAGGGGCCTGCTTGCTCGGTCCCTCTGAATTGTAATTTTCTACCTACCTCTCCAAGGGCTCTCGATCTCTGAGCTGCCTCAGCGGTGCCCGCTTCTCCCAGTGGGGCTGCTGAGGCTCTAGAACTGCTGGCCCTCTGATTGGGCCAGCAGCATCAAGGGCCCAACTGCCATCCTTAATTGGACAGGGAGCCCAGAGGTGGCCAGTTAGGAGGCCACCTCCAGAAAAATTATTGAGCTGGCCCCGCTGCTGGCAAGTGTAGCTCTGACCCCCATTTTGTCCCAACATTTGGGTCCTGAAGCCTGCGGGAAAATCCTGCCCAATGTGTCAGTGCACTGGCCCATTTCCCAGCTGTTTACAGGGCACTTGATGACTGTCAGGTTCATGGCCTGCACTCAAACTCTGCAACTGAACTTCCAGCATCAGCAAGAATTAATTGTGATTGGTTTGAGTTTTCAAGTTGAAAGAGCTATGGTTGAATTACGTTAGCGAGCTCGCCATATCAGTAGGACAGAGAGAGTTCAAGTTACGTAACAGCTATGTTGTGCCTTCATCTGATGTTTTGCTGTGTTAAGTGAGGCAGGTATGGAGCAAGCTTGGGCCAAGCCTCCTACTCTCAGCCAGTCAGAAAGTAGCTCTGGGACATTATTGATGATCACACAAACTCTACTTAATCAGTTAAGCAGTCATTTCAGAGTGAACATCAATGGATTGTAGGGCAAGGAACTGATAGTGGCAAGGACTGCAAAACCTTCCGATGACTAATACTACTCATAAAATGATTTGCTACAGAAGCAGGCCATTTCAGAGCTATTCAATTCGCCCCATTTTCCACAGCGCTCCAAACTTTTCCTTTTCAAGTATTCATCCAGTTTATTTTTGAAAGTCACAATTGAATCTGCTCCCTTTCAGATCAGAGCAACTCAATGCATTAAAAAAACTCATCTCCGCTCTGGTTCTTTTGACAATTATCTTAAATCTGTGACCCCGGTAATACTGCAAAGAGATTCCTTAATGGTTAAGTAAATGCAATGGGTGGTTTGGTACTGAGGCACGCAGGTCAAGTCCAGTTAGCAAATATCAGATGGAGCAAGGCAATGAGTGCTGCAACTGCCCTCAGCTCTCCCACCGCAAAGGCATGGGGGAGAAAATATCAGGGTTGGGAGGGTGGGAGCGTCCCACTCCTGATTGCTATGCAGTGACCTCGGCTGAGGGCTTGATTTGCCTTGGCTGTGAGGCCCTCCAAGTTTGAATTGTCTGTTGATACTCACTGGACTCACAGATGAGGAATCGGTGGAGGCAGTTTGGGTAAATCTGAAGATTGACATAGGTCTAAATTTGAATGGTGATGTCTGCTACAGGGCCCGGGCCAATAGGCTGAAGGGGGCAAGGATTCTTTGTGAGTTGATGTGCAAACTAGGAAGAGAGTATAGAGAAACCTATTATGGGTACTTCCATCTATACATGGATTAACAGGTCTGAAATAGGATGGGAGTAGGGAGTTTGTGGGTAACATATTACAATTTATCAAAAGTATCAAGGATTACTTGTGCAAGGGAGAAGAGTATTGGCAGGTAAAAATCTGTCTTGGCTGGTGGTGCTGGACGGGGTATGATGTGTCACATGCTCCACTCAATATTCAGTCCACTGATGTCAACACACCTGAATATCGAGCTGAGTGACAGATCTGACTCCGTCCAAGGTGAGCTTCTGCCCTGTTATATTTAACATTTGTTCAGGAGCCTCCTCCCACCCAATTCATCTCACCCTAGCAGCATATTCTTCAATTCTTTTCTCCATCTCCATCGTTACTTACCTAGATTCCCCTTAAATGTTATTCACCTTAACTACTCCATGTGGTAACATTAGATTAATGAGGCAATTTGAACAAGGGAGAAACTGATGTCAGCACCTAACTTCAGTGCAGTGAAATGTAAGAGGGTGTGGGGAAGATAGAGAGATGGCAACACTGGGTCAGAATCATTACAATGCAGCAGAGAAGTGAATCTTTTTGAATATTGCTGAATGATGAGGAAGTCTCACACACCCCTGGGAGAAAGAGAATGGTTGGGCCCAGGGTCAGGCTCTGTACCAGCCTATTTCTCTGATCCTATGGTGAATCCTCCAGGGTCAGGCTCTTTTAAATGTTTTGGTGTGTTCCTGTTTCTATTTCTACGGTTGCCAGGTCACCTGGTTTAGTTGGGTAAGATTGGATTGCACGACCTGATTCAACTTACTCTGGAGTATCTAAGGATGAAAGGTTCTCCCGGAGTGTTGTTTGATATTTTTGGCAGCTCATTGCAGCCCAGGATAGACCCTGCGGGTTGAAGGGTGGTATGATGAAGTTATAGTTCTCATCCTGAGAGTGGTGTATATCTGATATATAACTTTAAAGTTGTGCCATGCTCAGGATGGTGAGCAGGGCAGTTGGTGCCATCTCCACGATGTGGGCAATTCAATGCTGCAAAAGATTTATAGTGGTGCTCAGCTCTGAAAGTGCACAACCATGGGCTTCCTTGATCAATCCCATGACCGACATCAACAGGAAGGAGTTCAGCTTTCTGTAGGGTTGTCCCGCTTGTGATTAGCAGAACTGGGTCACACTGAAGAATGCTGACTTTCCTGAGAGCTACCACAATGCCTTTGTTTTAAAGCAGCCCACCCAGCAATTTCCCGTAGGGTTAGAGATATGTGGTGGCATGGGATACAGTCCTTACCGCCCTGGGATGTAGATTTGAAACCAGTAAGTAGAACCTTTCTAATTCTGTGGTAGCCACATGGATCGCTAACCCATGGTGTATCTGTTCTGGGAGCGCTTGATGTTGACTATGGTATAATAGAGCTCTGTTTCCTAGTCCGACTGTCTCTTACCTTGTATACATACTTCATGATGCACTTTGATAAATCCTCCTGCCACATTCCTTTACCATTTTATGCTAGACTAAACATCTTACGACTCATCATTTTTACAACAGGATCAACAAGTGCTAACATTGGGTAAGTTAGCTGACCCTTGAAGCCAGTTGGCCAATTGTGCAAAAACAAGCTAGCTCGTCTAGAAGAGTCAAAGGATCATTTCATAAACTGAACGTTTTCTCCATATGCCAATGGAATATATTTTGTAACTGTTTACCAGTTAAAGAGAAGACAGTGTGAAGGGAACTCTCTGGTGAACACCAAAGGTCAGAGATCTGAGCCAAGGGGCAAACAGCAAGTCAACATTTCAACATCCCTGAGGTGCAAGAATGCTACTTAAACTCCGCTAAAGATTTGCAATCCAGTTAATGAAATTCCATCTACATTCAACGAGCTGTGGTTAGTGCAAAACAAAATTAGACAAGTTAATCTTCTTTGCATTCCAGTGTTGTTTTGAAATGAAAAATTTCCATTTGCAGTAATTAAAGGGGCAGTGACAGCTTGGATATAATATTGACTAAGGGATAGAAAGCAGAATGTAGTGCTGAACGGCTGCCTATCAGACTGAAGGGTTGATATTTACCCCTCAACCAAGACAAGTAAAAAAGATTATGTCGTTATTTCCCTCATTGCGATTCATGTGACCTTGCTGTCGTTGCGTCCAATACACTTCTTTCAAGCTGGCACCTCCAATACCCATACTACATGCTTTACATTTCTCAACATGTTTGTCATTGTTTGAACTCCATAGTCTGCTCCTCCATTGACCAGAGAGAATCTTGGCCTTTTATCCATTCTCCAAAGATGAGGAATGTATTGCAGAGCCTAGATTGCACTGATAATCCAAGTTCAAGAATTCCCATGGCAAGCCAAAATTGACTTCAAACATTAACTTCGAATGAAGCTGTGTGGGGTATCACGACAACTTCCAGAGAAGGTATGAATCAACCAGAATGAAATACTTCTCCACTATATCTCTGCCAACCTGTTGCCAGAGCGAGCTCGCCAGAGTAGATGGCATAATCGGTTCTTCACCAGGCTGAGAGCTGAAACGTTGGAGCTTGGTCGCTGTATTGCCGATAGTCCTTAAAATCTTAGAAAAGTTGCACATTGAGAAAGAACCAACCAACCTCTTTGCTACACTGTTTTCAGTATAAATCTAGTTACAGGTAAAGAGGTCTTAGCTTGATCTTTCTGATTTTTTTTGTGACGTCTGGATCTTTTAAAATGCTGGATCTATTTCCTCCTACTTAATAAATTCAAACCTTTCCTATAGAGCAAGGGTTTCTACTTGAAAGGGTGTAACATAAGGACACTTCAACAATAAGCCGCAGACAGTCTTTGGGCAACAAAGAGTTCTATCCGCTCATGTGTGGGAATATAGAAGAGAAGGATTTCACAAACTTCTGATACCAAGCGGTTTGAATGGTTTCAGCAAAATAAACTTCTAGGTAGAATGGGTGTGAAACCTCATTATTGAATTTTGCATTGTTGTTGGGAAATTCCCTTCCCTGAGCTGGGACTAGTGGCTCTCTTACTAAGTTCTCCCGAGAAGTAGCTTTTAGTCTCTGTGTGCAACCACACCACGTAATTAGATACATAGATCGCAGCAGATTCAAATGCCTGAGCTACCAGTGAGGTCTCTGTGGAAATGTACTGAAGCACACTTCATTCTGTTCTCTGATCTGAACACTGCTACCTACCCTACATACACTGCCACTGCGTAGTGCACAAGCAACTGCATGACAAGGGTAATCATCCTTGATTGAGGGGGCATTGCTTATCTTCACAAACTCCTTTACAAAGTTGAGGTGCAACTGAATATGCAACTGGAAAGTCATAGCTTAATGAAAGATTAGTTAACTGTTCATTAACATTGGAAATCCACAACACTATCTCTTTTCTTTTAAATTACACATTCAAAAGTGACTACTCCATCTGTCAAAAGCAGAGCAAAGGCATAAGGTGCTTGTTGGTCAGACATTTGATTCATCCTATTCGAACCAGCCACAGGCAAAATTGAACCCAAAGTCAAACATGAAGTCCAATGATTACAGTCACCACCATTAATTAATATTTCACTTGGTGTATTTTGTATCAGAATGCCACCAAGATTCCCAGTGCAAGGGATTCTCTTGACTGAGTGCTTTGAGGTGCTGAAAACAGAGGTTGGAGTACTTCTACACCATTCAGGGCCCATAGCAAAATCTACGGGCCCTGACAACATTCCGACAATACTACTGAAGACCTGTGCTCCAGAACTTGCCGTGCCCCTAGCCAAGCTGTTCCAGTACAGCTACAACACTGGCATCTACCTGGCAATGTGGAAAATTGACCAGCTATGTCCTGTCCACAAAAAACAGGACAAATCCAACCTGGCCAATTACCATCCCATCAGTTTACTCTCGATCATCAGCAAAGTGATGGAAGGGGTCGTCGACAGTGCTATCAAGTGGCACTTAGTCAGCAATACCCTGCTCACTGACGCTCAGTTTGGGTTCTGCCAGGACCACTCAGCTCTTGACCTCATTACAGCCTTGGTTCAAACATGGATAAAAGAGCTGAACTCCAGAGGTGAGCTGAGAGTGACTGCACTTGACATCAAGGCATCAAGGATCTCTAACAAAAATGGAGTTAATGGGAATCAGGGGGAAAACTCTCCACTGGTTGGAGTCATAACTAGCGCAAAAGAAGATGGCTGTAGTTGTTGAAGGTCAATCATCTCAGTCCCAGGACATCACTGCAGGAGTTCCTCAGGGTAGTGTCCTAGGCCCAACAATCTTCAGCTGCTTCATCAATGACCATCCCTTCATCATGTCAGAAGTGGGGATGTTCGCTGATAATTGCTCAATGTTCAGCACCATTTGCGATTCCTCTGATACTGAAGCAATCCTTGTTGAAATGCAGCAACACCTGGATAACATCCAGGCTCGGGCTGATAAGTGGCAAGTTACATTCGCGCCACACATGTGCCAGACAATGAGCATCTCAAGCAAGAGAGAATCAAACCATCTCCCCTTGATGTTCAATGGCATTACCATCGCTGAATCGCCCACTATCAACATCCTGGGGCTTACTTTTGATCAGAAACTCAACTGGCTGAGCCACATAAATACTATGGCTACAAGAGCAGGTCAGAGGCTGGGAATTCTGCAGCGACTAACTCACCTCCTGACTCCCCAATGCCTGTCCACCATCTATAAGGCACAAGTCAGGAGTGTGATGGAAAACTTTCCATTTGCCTGGATGGGTGCAGCTGCAACAACACTCAAGAAGCTCGACACCATTCAGGACAAAGCAGCCCGCTTGATTGGCACCCAATCCACCACCTTCAACATTCACTCCCTCCACCACCAATGCACGGTGATAGCAGTGTGTACCATCTACAAGATGCACTGCAGCAACTCACCCAGGCTCCTTCGACAGCACCTTCCAAACCTGTGATCTCTACCACCTAGAAGGACAAGGGCAGCATGTATGGAAACCCCACCAACTGAAAGATCCCCTCCAAGCCACACACCATCCTGACTTGAAACTATAGCACTGTTCCTTCATTATCGCTGGGTCAAAATCCTGGAACACCCTTCCTAACAACACTGTGGGTGAACCTACACCCCAAGAAGGCAGCTCACCACCACCTTCTCAAGAGCAATTAGGGATGGGCAATAAATGCTGGCCTCGTCAGTGACGTCCACATCCCATGAATGAATTAAAAAAAGGTAGCGAAAGAAAATCAGGGACAGGAAGTCACTCGCGAGACTGTGCTGTGTACTTCCAAGCAGCCATTCTCAATGTGGCCATACCAATGTCTTTCAGGCAGGGAACAGTGTGAAACTGCTGGCAAAGGATGGAGCATAACATGATGGGATAAAAGTGATTAAAATTGTACCCAAAAAAACCCCATAAGGGACTAAAAGTCTATTGCTAACCCCAATACAATACCTGCAGCTTATGTAAATCCCTACTCCTACCTTACAAGGCATCAATCAACTCCCACTGCTCCAACACACACACACACACACACACAAAGCAACCATCAACTCTTTCTCTCAGACAAAATGAGCACCGCCACACGCAGCAAGCACCAACTCTTCAATGACATACACCCACACACAGCAACCAATGACTCCACGCATATACAAAGCACCAACTCTCATGATCTCCTTACAGCTGGTTTTCCACAGGTCTCCTGAAATGCCCCATGGAGAGAGCTGGCCTCAGGCTAACATTGTCCAGATGTGCTGCCAATGCCACTCCACCCTCCCCAGTGACACATGCTCCAAGCTTCTACATTCTGAGCTGTAACTTTTACTGAGATCAGTCTTCTACATCTCGGGTTTAGTTGTATGCTCTTCCCACCCTTAGACCTGCAAATCACTAGCTGGTCACTGACTTGTATTGATGTTGACTCTGGAGATTTTTGAGCTTTCTGGGCATTAACCTGCACAGCTGTTCTCACCCTCTCAGCTGGAAGATGTGTCGAGTGCTGAATTTCAGATCAGTCTTCAGTCCTTCAGCTGCAACCTCTGTTTCCAAAGCTGCAAATAACAATTCTCCTCTTCCCTGCATCTTCACTGTTGACACTAAAGCTCCCTGCACTGTCTCCAACTTTTATTCCATCCAGGATCCCAAAACTGTGGAACTCTTTAGCTCAGTTTTCCCCTTCCCCAAACAATTTTCAGCTTTTTGAACTCAATGTTGGCAGCATCTAATTATTATTTGCTGATTTTCCTCATCTTCTGGCCTACTGTTTTCATCCTGGGTGATGGGCTGAACTGTGGGCCCTGATCTTCACTTGAGTTCCTCAAATTAGTCAATCAATACCACAAATGCTATTGAGAAAAAAAATACAGATTAAAGAAAGAACTTGTACTTATACAGCACCTTTTACAGTCCTCATGACGTCCCGAAGCACTTCATAGCTCATGAAATATTTTTGAAGTCTAGTCACTGTTGCAATGTAGGGAAATGCAGCAGCCAATTTGTGCACAGCATAGTCCCACAAACAGCAATGAGATAAATCACCAGATAATCTGTATTTTTAGTGATGTTGGTTGAGGGATAAACGTTGGCTGGGATAACATCCCAGCTCTTCCTCAAAACAGTGCCACAAAATCCTTTATGCCCACCTGAAAGGTTAGGCAGAGCCTCGATTTAACGTCTCATCCAAAAGGCAGGATCTCCAACAATGCAGTAGGGCACGGAATTGTCAGCCTGGATTATGTGTCAAAATCCCTGAAGTGGGATTTGAACCAAGGATCTTCTGACAGAGGCAAAGAACCATGGTTGACACCTAACTGTTTTCCAGAATTTAAATTTAACTTGTTTCAGACAGGTTAACACCAGAAACAACACACTTGTCACTTTCACACGATTACCCTCAGCTTCAACCAAAGCAAAGTGTAAACTTTTAGCATAATGGCTTCCCGATTCCTAGTGGGCATCAATTGGTCCAACTTGGGGGACATATTGTGGCACAGGGCCACCTCAAAATGTATCTTTGCAGATGCTGAAATCAGTAGCGTTTTATTAATGAAACAGGCTGGGCTTTGTCTGGAGTTAATTATCGACTATATACTGACATGTTTTGGAAGAAAGTACAAGGTTCCTGCGAAAACAGAGCGTAATGTGATGACACAGCCAGGTGCCTCTCTCCTAGGAGGTTGGGAGGTCACCACGGCTGGGAGGGTATTAAAGAGGGAAGGGAAACCTCCCAGGGAATCAGACTACTGCCCAAGACCCAGTCCACTGGAACAGACTCACCACACAAAGCAAGAAGAGACTAGGATCGACAGAACTGAAGGGATTCCACGGTAAGTCAGAGCAGTAAGGAAAAACTATATTCATTTACTATTGTCAGAGACTCATCACTTTGTTTGCGAGAGTAGTTGCTGGGTTAACAACTACTCTGGTTGTTAACCCACCTGATACATTGGATAACACCACTGCAGAAGTGGTACAGTTTTTTTTTAACACAGCATTTACAAGGACATATAGTAATGTGATGAGTCTGTCCACAGAATTATGCATAATAGGAAATTAGGTTTTAATGGTTTAAGATTAGGAATTACCACAGAGCAGTGGGTTTTGGGTTAGTCAGGCAGGAGCTATTTCTTTTTCTGAAGCTAAACAAAGACTTGCATTTATATAGTACCTTTCAATACCTCAGTATCACAGTAGTCACTGTGGTAATGTGGGAAATGCAGCAGCCAATTTGTGCACAGCAAGCTCCCACAAACAGCAATGTGATAATGACCAGATAATCTGTTTTTGTAATGTTGGTTGAAGGCTAGCTGTTGGCCAGGGCACCCTTGCTGTTCGAATCATAGCAGATTTATGGCACGGAAGGAGGCCATTTGGCCCATCATGCCAGCTTTCTGCAAGAGCAACTCAGCTAGTTTCATCCCCCCACACTTTCCCCGTAGCCCTGCAAATTGTATCCCTTCAGGTGCTTATCCAATTCCCTTTTGAAATCCCCCATTGAATCTGCCTCGACCACACTCTCAGGCAGTGCACTCACTGACACTAACCACTCACTGTGCAGAAAAGACTTTCCTTATGTCGCCATTGGCTCTGTTGCCAATCACCTTAACTGAGTGCTCTCTGGTTCTCAATCCTTCCATCAATGAGAACAGTTTCTCTCTGTCTAGACCCCTCATGATTTTGAGCACCTCTATCAAATCTCCACACCAAGAACAACCTCAGATTCTCCAATCCATCCACATAACCGAACTCCCTCATCTCTGGAACCATCCTCATAAACCTTCTTTGAAACAGGATCTTTAATATCCACCTCAGATGGCCAAAGAAGATGACAGATGAGGTCTTGGTTTAATATCACATCTGAAAGACAGAGCCTCCAATAGTGCAGCACTGCCTCAGCGTACGCCTGAGGATTCTGTACTTACGGGTCTGGAATAGGGTTTGAACAGACAATATTCTGTTGCAAAGGCAGAAGTTTTACCCACTAAGTCACAGCTAACATCTTGTTGGTTTGGGTTGGTCCACTATTCTGGTGGCTGAGACAAGTAATGATGTATGTCCACTCACCTTCCATCCATATCAGCTCTGCAGATTCTGTAGGCCTCCAGAAGGGCTGAATTGATTGTTAAAGGTGATTTGGCAATATACTTGTGTTCCTTTCAGAGCAAACTCTGCACAATTCACCCTTGAGGCCTGAAGAAAGCCCAAATTAGGCACAGGCTGCCGATACATTTTGTTATTGAGTTCCTGTTGCAAGGAGGTGCCACTTATTCAGGGCCCAATATGTGATAATTGAGGGAACACAGACATTCTGCAATGCTAAGCACACTTAAGGGCAGCTAGTAACGAAAATAATAAAGGCAACATCGATCACCGTTGTAGTGAAAGGAAACTGTTTACAGTGTTAAATGAAGATCCCGCACTCATTATGTGACCTTTGATGGGGAATGTCACCTGCCCAGAAGGACTGTTCCAGAAGGTCTGAGGGAAGGGCAATTCTTGTAAATGGCTGTTTTCAGTTCAGAATATTTGCTAGGGATGCAAGGTTTGCTAGTTCAATCAAATTCCTGGCAGAGAAAGACAATTAATATTTGGGATGAACTCTGAACTGGCAGGGTCAGGCTAGAGAGAAGCATCTTTTCGGGTGGCTTTGTTTAGTGAATCTTTAAGTCTCCTCAATCCAAGGAAAAATTAGAATTCGGCAAAGCAATCTAGTGAAAATTGAGAAAAACACAATGTGGCAGATTGTGACTGTGTGATAGCGTAAAACGGGTGATGGTGAATATGTAGCCATATTACATTTTACTGAAGTCAGCTGGAAATAAAAATGACGAGAGATGTAGAACGGGCGACTTGCTACTTCCTGTTTAACACTGTGGCACAGTCACAATCTAGTCTAGTGTGCCTCCCCATACCAAATAAATCAAACATACTGAGATTTAACATAGTTGCATATGTATCCACATTTATGTATTTGTATACATCTATATTGTTATGGGGGTGTGTGGGGTATATTTGATTAAAGGGCATATTGCAACTACCAGCTTGAAAATTGGTAGTTACCATAACCAGATTATACTAGTCGATTGGGTGGTGAGGTCATTGTTGTGGAAGGGTTTTAGGGATCGCATAACCCATCAATTTTGTGGGGTCGAAGGTGGGCAGGGGGTGAGGGGAAGTCGCTGGGCTCGATGCCAATGCAGATTTCAGAGCTGCAGCTCCATCTCCACTCACCAGAGGCTTGAACCCTGCACCTGCTAACTGAGAGACAGGAATCCTAACCACAAAGCCAAAAGCTCACTCTACACATCGAAACAAAGCAAGTCGTTCACTGAAACAAATACCCTGTTAATTTGCATTGGAAATTTGACTGATCTTGTCCTGTGTTAACGTAAAAGCAATTAGATTTTGTGGCTTTAAAGGAACACATCTCCAACACAGCAGCCGATTGAATGACTAAGAATACAGATTATTGGGAAAATATTCCTCTGACCTATTGTGAACCCTGAGGAAACCCCTTAGTTTTATATATAAGCTGTTGTCCATGGCTCAGTGGTAGCACTTTCAGAAGGCGAAAGGTTCAAGTCCCATTACAGAGACTTGAGCATAAAGTCCAAGCTGATGCTCAGGTGCGGAACTGAGGGAGCAGTAAAAAAGTCCCAATCGATCGGATGAGATGTTAAACCAAGGCCCCTTCTGTCCTCATGTGGAAGTAAAAGATCCCATGGCACTACGTGAAGCAGAGCAGAGGACCTTCCCCTGGCCTCCTGCCTAATATTTATCCCTCAATCAACATCAATAAAACAGATGACCTGGTCATTATCTTGATGTTTGTGGAAGCTTACTGTGTGCAAATTGGCTGCTGTGTTTCCTACATTACAACAGTGAATGCACTAAAAAAGCTCTTCACTGGCTGTGAGGAGCTTTGGGATGTCCTGAGGCATGAAAGGCACTATAGAAATGAAAGTTCTGTTTGTCTTTCCTTATATATCTGATAACACATAGCCAGGTGTCCTTCAGAAAACAGTAAATCAGCTAAGCAGATGTGAAATCATCAGCCTCATACCAAAAAATGCAAGCATCTGATCAGCTTCTTGAGAGAGGTCACATTACTGACCTCACGTCATCGACAGCAAAAATCTTACCCCTTACGCCACTTGGCTGTTAATTCCTCTAAAAGTATTATGGTTCCTCACAGTGATAGTGAGCACAGTAGAGGCTATATGGCAAAAGTAGATGGTTAACAAGTGTTGATGGGGAAATACGATCTGAGAGGGTGTTGATGATAAAAGGTTTTTCTCAGCAAAATACAGGCACGATGCACTCAAAATGACACCATATTGGGGTACACTTTCCTTTGCTCACAGTGATGGTGACATCATCATGTTTGTGTGGAGAACAGCAATACCTGATTTTTTTCTGATAACTTTTTTTTAAGGAGCCTTGGGATGTTTTCCTGCATTGAAGATGCTATATAGATGCAAGCTGTTGTTGATTTATATTCACACAGTTTCAGTCACATTGCTACAGAAGCATTATAAAACTGAGTTTTATACATCATAGACTACAAAATACCATACTAAACATGCTAAATCGTATAAAATTACGAGCCATATTTGGAAAGGCAAATGACAAGCAAGTTGTGGCAGTGGTAGTGCAGTTGTCGTCTCACTGTTAATATTCTAGATTCTGTTGTAATTTTTAAAAACAAAATGTGCAGAACATCATCTTTCATATGTAGAACTCACTGAATGAAATTGAGTTTGCATGCACGTTGTACCAGGTTAATGTATACAGAGTGTCAAAATACAACACGCCAGTAAATATAAGCAACCTTACCACTCAAAAAAGACTTTCGCATTCAGTGAGTTACTCACTGACAAGGCACACACTCATTCTGACCATTGTTAGCAGTGACGTAACTATTGTTTTGCAGGTTCTTGCTGATCCATTTCTCGGAGAAGACATGGCCCCACAGCACCAGTCTCAGTCTCTACTGGTTTGGGGGAACCTGAACATTTTAAACTCTGAAGTGAGAGACTTTGTTGAACAAAGTGCGAAGCTGTGTCAGCCAGACAGCATCCACATCTGTGATGGAAGCGAAGAAGAGAACAGGCAGATTCTGTCCCTGATGGAGGAGCAGGGAATGATCAAACGCTTACGCAAGTATCAGAACTGGTGAGCAGCTTTCTCCTCTACAAGTCCATATATTTTGATGAAGTTTTATTGTGCTGTCAATTTTAGACACCTTATTTTTCACTTTTGCCATCCACTTTTGTATCAGCAATAAGCACTCCCAGGTCAAGTATACCAGGGTTACACACAGAGCAAAGCTCCCTCAACACTGTCCACCAACATGCATCAGCACCAGCCTCTGAAGAGAATTTGCTGCTGTACCTGAGCGGCACATCCATTTGTCACACCGACTGTTTATAACTCCTGGGGGAGTTTGCCGGTTCAGTGCCAATGTGCAGCCAGTTTGCTGCCCACATATTCATATCCTTATGCTCTTAATGCACCAGAGGTGAATGGACAGAGATCCCATGTCCTGCAACACCTGATTATGGGAGAGTTTTCTGTGGCTGTGAGATGATGTAAAGGACAACTCAAGTTAATTATTTGTATGACAACCGTTATAATCCTGCAAGATGCTAATTAAGAAAAAAGATGAGGGTTCAAAGCATGATTTAGAGATGTAAGTATGAAAACTCATTAATGCCAAGCAGAAAAAAGGGCCTCACTGTATCAGGTCCCTACAGAGACAATCAGAACGTGAGCCCAGTAAATATTCAGCTTGCCATACTTACCAACATATGGAACGGGAGAAGATAGAACAAACAGCACAAGGTTCATTGCCCCCATCTCCTGCAGTGTCTTACATCATACACATGAATTACATTCAATCTAAAAACAGGGGTCTTACAAAAATATCACTGCCCTGTACAGGGCTTTCAGACCATGGACACAGTGGACAAACACAATAGTTGCTTTCAGTTCCAGTGCTCAGCCTTCAATCCTAAATCACCACACATTGCAGTGATGTATTATTGAGGTTTAAATTGTGATGAGGATTGACTTGCCTTAATGCAGAAATCACTGCGACTGAATCTCATCAACTTTTGTCATTTCCAGCTGGTTGGCTCGCACAGACCCCAGGGATGTTGCTCGTGTGGAAAGTAAAACTGTGATTGTGACCCCTGAGCAGAGAGATACTGTTCCCTTAGCAAAGAACGGAGTCAGCCAGCTCGGGCGCTGGCTGTCAGAGAAGGAGTTTGAAAAGGCATTCAATGCACGTTTCCCAGAGTGTATGAAAGGTACAGACATTAATTCACTCCAGGATATTTCTTTACTATTCTTTCTGCATATCAACTTCTGAGATGTTACTCAATGAAGGTGCAGGACAGTTATTGACTCTTCAGTGTGGACCTTATCACACATAATCAACTCAACCACTCTGTTCACACACTTCTCACCACTCCAGGACACCTTTCACAGTTCCTGGTCCATCCAGGAGGATCCAGGATCTCTGCTGCTAACTGTGACAGCTTCTGACTACTGACGTTACCAACAAACATCCGAACTGCACCATTCAGCTGCCCTAACTACAGCACTGCAGTTGAGAGGTTTGCCTGTTCCAGGTAGAGTCAGTAGCTGGCTCGGATGATGGTGGCAAATGCCCACCAAAGGTGCCACCAAAATCAAAGGACCTTTCCCCGCCTCCACTTCCCTGCCCCTTTCAGTATAAGGATGTAAAGGGTTAATACCAGAGAAAGTGAGAGACACCCCGCCCACTGTACAAGCGATGATGTAATGGTCACATGAGATAGACTGAAGAGGCAGGTATAGCAACACGAAGGATGCTAGCTTAGGTGGCTTGCGAGGTGTATATATAGTAACTGTAAATAATAAAGAGTTGTCAGTTAACCTTTACCGGAATCTAAGACTTTCTCTAGAACGTCCTACGACACTACTAATACAAACCTAACAATGCAACACCCCTCAGTGTCTCATAGTACAAATTACAGATGCAGGGAGTTTGGGGTTTGGATAACAGATAGAAATTCTGAGCTCCACTCTTGTGGTTTATGACCTCATCCTATCCCAGTGATGAGATAACTGTCTTGGCATTACTCACGATGTTTGTTATTCCATCTGTAGTTCTGTAAATGCTGTAATAGACAGCAGTGATTGTAACTAAACCTGAGTTTAACCTTGAGTTCATAAGGATTTAAACACCAAGCAAATTCTATCCCAGAATAGTCTCAGCATTGATTTTCTTCATGTTACTCTCTAGGCCGTACAATGTACCTGATACCATTCAGCATGGGACCTTTGGGGTCACCTCTGTCCAAGATTGGGATCCAGCTCACAGATTCACCTTACGTTGTGGC
The DNA here is from genome assembly GCF_036365525.1 of Heterodontus francisci. Taxonomy (NCBI): domain Eukaryota; kingdom Metazoa; phylum Chordata; class Chondrichthyes; order Heterodontiformes; family Heterodontidae; genus Heterodontus; species Heterodontus francisci. The sequence goes on along the minus strand of NC_090386.1, from coordinate 26,519,950 downwards.
TAGCATGCGTATCATGACTCGCATGGGATCAGCAGTACTGGAGACCCTGGGCAATGGCCAGTTTGTGAAATGTCTTCATTCAGTCGGATGCCCTTTACCGCTAAAGAGTGAGTTTGGATTTGGCCACTTTGGATTAATTATTGCTCTCTGGGTGCGGGGATGGGAAGAGGAAAGGGGTCTTACCCTTTGATCCAACAGCTTTGTATTGAGCCTTTGGGTGACAATCCATCTCTTGTATTTAGGGCCACTGGTCAATAACTGGGCCTGCAATCCCGAGCTGACACTGGTCGCCCACATACCTCAACGCAGGGAGATTATTTCATTCGGGAGCGGTTACGGAGGTAACTCACTGCTGGGAAAGAAGTGCTTCGCTCTACGCATCGCCTCCAGGATTGCCGAAGAAGAGGGCTGGCTGGCCGAGCACATGCTGGTAAGAATATAGGAGTTACTGTTTGCTGGATATTTAGCAGTTGTAGTTTATCAGTAATATGCTCGGTCCTGTCAAAGAAGCACATTTCTGAAATAACATGAATATCATATTTAAGGCCTGCTTTAAGGTGTCAGCCTTGGCTGAATTGGTAGCACACTTGCCTCTGAGTTTGAGGTTACGGGTTTAAGTCCCACTCCTGAGACTTGAGCACATAATCCAGGTTGACACTCCAGTGCAGTACTGAGGGAGTGCTGCATTGTCAGGGCTGCTGTCTTTTGGATGAGAAGTTAGACTGAAGCCCCGTTTGGTCTCTCATGTGGATGTAAAAATCCCATGTGACTATTTTGAAGAATAAAGAGTGATTTTTTTTCCTGGTGAATAGTTATCCCTGAACCAACATTCCTAAAATGCTGATGTTTTGGCTATTATCACTTTAGTGTTCGTGAGATCTTGCTGTGTACATATTGGCTGCAACAGTGACTTCAGGAGTATTTCATTGGCTATAATGTGCTTTAGGGCTTCCTGAGGTGTTGAAAAGTGCAGAGTATAAATGCAAATCTTTTTTTTTCACATCGAGACCCTTGGCAATGAGTGATGTTTCTCAGTTTCACACTGAGCTTAATAATGTCTGAAGTTTAGGTTAAATAAAGGGTATTAGTGTATTTTACTGGAGTAATTTAAAAACATTGAATCATTTGGGATCGGCTGTGCAGAATGGGAGATGTGATGAAGAGAAAATAATCAATGGTAATACATTGCTCACCCTGTGTCAGCATAAACACATGCGCTGACTGTCCCACACTGTATTTCTTCCGCCAAGCTGCAGGTATAACAAGTGCTCGGTAGACTTAGCCCAGGATCAGTGCATAGGAATCTGTTGCTTATCAGCTTCTCCTTCCCTCCCCAGATCCTGGGAGTAACCAATCCCAAAGGCCAGAAGAAGTACATTGCTGCTGCCTTTCCCAGCGCTTGTGGGAAAACAAACATGGCCATGATGAATCCAACACTACCCGGCTGGAAAGTCGAGTGCGTGGGAGATGACATCGCCTGGATGAAATTCGATGAGCAAGGTTTGTTGATCTCAACATCTCTCTATAGCTTAAGTCAGATGTGAAATAATGAGATGAGAATGTATCCACTTTGTATTGAACATCCATTGGCGGGTGAAAGTTCGATGTGTTTATGAATAAATCCCTTACTGGATCTTCCCGCAGGTAAGCTGAGAGCAATCAACCCAGAAAATGGCTTCTTTGGTGTAGCTCCCGGGACATCTGTGAAAACAAATCCAAATGCAATGAAAACCATCAGCAACAACACCATTTTCACCAATGTGGCAGAAACCAGCGATGGGGGTGCTTATTGGGAAGGAATTGATGAAACTCTGCCCCCCAACGTCACAGTGACTTCATGGAAAAACAAAATGTGGAGGCCAGAGGATGGAGAACCATGTTCACACCCCAACTCCAGGTTCTGTACTCCTGCCAGACAGTGTCCGATCATGGACCCAGACTGGGAGTCTCCTGAAGGGGTTCCCATTGAAGGAATTGTCTTTGGAGGACGGAGACCAAAAGGTACGATAGTCTAATCTGTAGGGCAGCACAACTAAACATTAGACAGAGAGCCTGTCAGCTGCATTAGTATTGTACTGGACTGCTACTCAGAGAGCTCAGGAACTTGTGTAGTGGCTCAAGGCCGATGTTCAAACCCTTTCCATAAAGGACATTTTCAGTTTTAATTATTGAGATGTCTAAATTTCAGCCTAACTATTGGAGGTAGCATTGCTCTGGAAAAGAGTGTCTCAGGTTGGGAAGGAAATGTTGGCTGGGTGATCTGTCCATTATTCCAAACCACTTCAAATACCAGCCTTGACTTAATAGCAATAGCTCTGCCTCTGAGTCAGATTGTTGCAGGCACAAGTCTCATGCAAGGACTTCAGCATACAATCTAGTCCAGTGAAACACTGAAGGACTGCTGTCTGGTCTTTGAGAGGAAGTGTTAATTGAGGTCCCACTTGCTCTTGCCATTGGCTGTTAAAAATCTTGTGGCACTATTTGAAGCCTTGTTGTGGAACTCTCACTGTGTCCTGGGTGTTATTTATCCATCAACCAATAGATTAACTGGTCATTGTTTCATTGCTGTTTGTGGTACCTTGCTGTGTGCAAATTGACTGCCTACATTACAATATGACTATGCTTCAAAAATATCTCATTGGCTGTAAAGGGCTCTGGGGTACCCTGAGGTCATGAAAGGTGCTATAAAAATGCAAGTTCTCTCTGTTTCTCGCTCTTTGTCACACCTGCAAAACATACATTCTTTTGGTTGATCCAGCTGGTCATAGGAAGTCTGGGAAAGATTTTCAGCTTGCCATCTGAGTACAAAACTGGCATTACACATCAGCTGTTTGTTACAGAAATTGCTAGATTGTCATTTCCAGTGAAATCAATGCTAGTTTTACAGCCGGAAGGCAAGTAGATTATCTATCTCACTGAAATCCATACACCAGCCATTTCATAATGTCACCTGACTGAACAAGTGTGAAAGGGGGTAGGTTCAAGGTGGAAGAATTTGAAAAATACAAAAGAATTGCGCAGTGGACAGTAGACCGTTATTTCAAAGACTTTCCGTTCCATTCTGTTCCAGGTGTCCCTCTGGTGTTTGAAGCTTTCAACTGGCAGCATGGAGTTTTTATTGGCGCAGCCATGAGATCAGAGGCTACAGCTGCAGCAGAACACAAAGGTATGAGAGTAACACTGGAACACAGAACACAATATCATTGGAACACAGTACACAGTAATACTGGGACACAGTACATAGTAACACTGGGACACAAAACACAGCAATAACAATGGGAAAAGACTACAGTAACAGTGGTACACTGAGTACAACAGTAAAACTGGGACACAGAATACAATGATTTCAGAGCGACATACTCCAGTCCCAAACAAGAATCTTAAACTTAAACAAAGCCAGTTACATAGGTGTGAGGAGAAAGCAAGCTAAATTTGATCGAGGGAGAGAACTGTGCCAATACACTTAGAAAATCATAGTGTGACCAAAGTCAATATGGTTTTATGAAAGGGAAATCGTGTGTGATAAATTTATTACAGTTATTTAAAGATATGACGAGTACAGTAGATAAAGGGGAACCAGTAGATGCAGCATACTTGGATTTCCAAAAAGGCATTCAATAAGGTTCCACATCGAAGCTCAATATGCAAGATAAGGGCTCATGGAGTTGGGGGTAATATATTAATGCAGATGAAGGATTGGTTAACTGTCAGGAATCAGAGCGTAGGGATAAACGGAACATTTCCAATTTGGCAGGATGAATTAGTGGATCAGTGCTTGGACCTTAGCTATTTACAATCTATATTAATGATTTAGACATAGGGATGTATTCAAGTTTGCTGATGATACAAAACAATGTGGGAATGTAAGCTGTGAGGAGGACACAAAGAGGCTTCGAAGAGGTTAAGTGAGTGGCCAACAATGTGGCAGATGGAGTGTAATGTAGGGAAGTGTGAGGTTATTCACTTTGGTCGGAAGAATAGAAAAGCAGAATTTTCTTTAAAAGGTGTGTAACTTTTAAATGTTGTTCAGAGAGACATGGATGTACTCGTTCAAAGAACACAAAAAGCTAGCATGCAGGTACAGCAAGTAATTAGAAAGGCAAATGGCACGTTGGCCTTTATTTAAAGGGGACAGAAGTAAAAGAACAAGGAATCTTGCTACAATTATATCAAGCTGTTGGTCAGACCACACCTGGATTGCTGTGCGCAGTTTTGTTTTCCATACCTAAGGAAGGAAATTCTTGCCCTGGAGGCAGTACAGTGAAGGTTCACTAGATTGGTTCCTGGGATGAGAGGGTTGTCCTATGATGAGAGGCTGAGTAAATTGGGCCTAGGCTCTCTGCTGATAATTACATGAAGTTCCTCACTCTTATTAGCCTTTTGGTTACCCTTCATTTCTGGCTGGTAATATGTCTTTGACTGTGAAGACAGACACAAAATATTTGTTCAATGCCTCTGCCATTTCTTCATTTCCCATGATAATTTCTTCTGTCTCTGAGGGACTAACCTTTACTTTAGCATCTCTCCTCTTTTTTTATATACTTGGAAAAACTCTTACAATCTGTTTTTATATTTAGTTTAGTTTACTTTCATTCCATTTTTTTAACCATTTTAACAACTTTTTGGTCACCCTTTGCTGGTTTCTAAAATTCTCCCAATCCTCAGGCTTATTATTTGTTCATGGAATGTGGATGTCACTGGCTTGGACAGCATTTATTGCCCATCCCTAATTGCCCTTGAGAAGGTGGTGGTGAGCTGACTTCTTGAACCACTGCAGTCCATGTGGGTTAGGTGCACCCACAGTGCTGTTAGGAAGGGAGTTCCAGGATTTTGACCCAGCAGCAGTGAAGGAACGGTGATAAAGTCAGCATGGTGTGTGGCTTGGAGGGGAACTTGCAGGTGATGGAGTTCCCATACATCTGTTGCCCTTGTCCTTCTGGTGGTTGAGGTCATGGGTTTGGAAGGTGCTGTCTAAGGAGCCTTGGTGCGTTGCTGCAGTGTATCTTATAGATGGTATACATGGCCGCCACTGTGCATCAGTGGGGGAGGGAGTGAATGTTTGTGGATGGGGTGCCAATTAAGTGGGTAGCTTTGACCTGGATGGTGTCGAGCCATTTGAGTCTTGTTGGAGCTGCAATCACCCAGGCATCTGGAGAGTATTCCATCACACTCCTCACTTGTGCCTTGTAGATGGTGAACAGGCTTTGGGGAGGCAGGAGGTGAGTTACTCACTGCAGGTTCCTAGCTTCTGACCTGCTCTTGTAGCCACAGTATTTCTGGCGACTCCACTTCAGTTTCTGGTCAATGGTAGCCCCTAGGATGTTGATAGTGGGGGATTCAGCAAATGTAATGCCATTGAATGTCAAGGGGAGATGGTTAGATTCATTGTATTACATTCACCTTTTCTCCATAGGGCCATTTACTATGAGACTACTAATAACCCTAACTTATTATACAATACAAGAACTAAAATAACTTGTTCCCGAGTTGGTTGCAAAATCTATTGTTCTAGGAAGTTGTTGTGAAAGCATTCAAAAGACTCATCTTCCAGACCAGCTTTGTGAATTTGATTTCTCCAGTCTAGATTAAGATTAAAGCCCCCCACGAATATTACACTGTCTTTGATACAATCTCCAATTATTTCTTACTTAATGCTCTGTCCAATGGTATTAATACTGTTAGGGTCCTATAAACTACTCCCACCAGCATTTTCTAACCCTTGTTATTCCTAATCTCCCCCCCCCCTCCTGATTCTGCTTCCTGATTTTCTGAGCCAAGATCCTTTCTTATTACTGTTCTTATGACATCCTTTACTATCAGGGATACTCCTCCTCCTCTTCCATTCTGCCTATCCTTTCAAAATTTTGTGAATCCTGGAATATTTATTTCCCAACCTTGCTCACCTTGCAACCATGTCTTTGTAATGACGATTTTATCAAACCCATTCATCTCTATATGTGCCATTAGTTCATCTACCTTGTTACATATTCTTCATGCATTTAGATAATGAGCCTTTAATTTTTTTTTACCTTTATTCATTGATGCACTATTACTGTTAAACTCTCTTTCCCTTCCTGTCCCACTCTGCTTGTCTTTATTCAAATCGCTACACTGCACTATTGCCTCAACTTTTCTCCATAGATTTTTAAATCTCCCTTCACCTGACCTCCCCCGCTTTTAATATAAAGCCCTATCCACAGCGCTTATTATATGATTCACTAGAGCACTGATCCCAGCCCAGTTTAAGTGGAGTCCATTCTAACTCTTTCCCCAATACTTGTGCCAGTGCTCCATGAATCAAAACCCCCTCTTCCCACGCTACACTTTGAGGCACTTGGACACAGAGTACAGCAGTAACTCTGGAACACTGTACACCAGTACCGGTGTCCAGCAATTCCTGATGGAAAGTGAATGGATGTGGAGTGAGGAGTCTGATAACATTCAGAGCAGAAAAGCAGAAAAGCTGTCAATTAAAATTTTGAGTTTAGTGTGATCGTTGTGGTGTGATATTATTTGTCTCCATATTAATAAATTGTTAACTCAGATAGTTCCTGTATCACCCTTGGCAGTAGTTTTTCATTGCTCCTTTTGTCACTGTTTCTCAGGTAAGGTCATTATGCATGACCCTTTCGCCATGCGGCCTTTCTTCGGGTACAACTTTGGCAAATACCTATCGCACTGGCTCAGCATGGAGCACAGGACCAGCTCAAGACTTCCCAAGATCTTCCATGTCAACTGGTTCCGCAAGGACAAGCAAAACAACTACCTGTGGCCGGGTTTCGGGGAGAACTGCCGAGTGCTGGAGTGGATGTTCCGGAGAATCGAGGGAGAGGACTGTGCCAAGCTGTCTCCTTTGGGTTTCATTCCCGCCGACGGCGCCCTGAATCTTGAGGGCTTCAGCCATGTGAACATGGACGTGCTCTTCAGTGTTGAGAAAGAATTCTGGGAAGAGGAAATCAAAGAGATCAGCAAATATTTTGAAGAGCAAGTCAACACCGACCTTCCCAGTGATGTGGCCAATCAGCTGCTACAGTTAGAACAAAGAATAAGTCGGTTGTAACAAGGGACTAAAACAGAAACTTAATGATACAGAGCCTCTCCCGATGGGTCAGCTGGTTAAGGGAGTGAGTAACTAATCCGTGCAGACCGGGAGCAGCTGCCTCCCCTGGTTTAACTGCTGCTGAGTGCTGGGTTAACTGAGCTCACCCAGACAAAGATCAAGGGCTGTCATCCTCAATACCTCATGGGTCAGGGAAGAGAAAATCAGCCACAGTATACGCTCCCAGTTGCTGCTTAGTGATGTCTGCTGCACGGGCACATGTGTGTGTGTGTGTGTGTGTGTGTGGGGGGCGGTGGGGGGGGGGAAGGATGTGTGTGTGTGTACGTGCGTGTGTGTACGTGCCTCTGTGTGTGTGTGTGTGTATGTGTGTGTGCTCCAGGTTAGCATGAATTTGGTTTGGTCACAGTTCAGTAATTCGCAGTTAAGGCTCACGCATCAAGGGTAAGCTGCATTGGGAGAAAGGGAGGGGGTGGGAGAGAAGAAATTCTAAGAGGGAGAGGAGGTGGAGAGAGAGAGGAAGTGGGGGAGGTTAAGATGGGAGTTAATGGAAAAACCAAATGGAGGAGCATTTTCTGATTATAATAACCTGAACTATAAAGATTTAAAAGATCATTATCCCGATTTAGTTTCACTCTGAAATAAATGTATTCAATGTGGTTCATATAGTTACGTAGAATATGGGTTACATTGTTTAAACATTAATATTGATTGGGTAAGAATCAACCTTTGCTTTAGTTTCGGAACACCAGTGATAATGTCTAGCTAACTATTATTGAGTATTACTGTTGTAATATAAAATTCAAAGGATTATGATAATTTTTTTCCCCACTCTCAAATGAATCCTTTTCTTACATAAAGGTTGTGCTTTGTTTTTGTAACTTATTATTTTTATTATCTGGAGATTTTGTAACATTAATGCTTTATTTAAATCACAATGAGGCTCCTATTCATTAAAAAATTATATTGGAACCATCTTCTGTGTATTCTATATTGGAATTATAAATGTTAATCGGTAAGAAAACCTGAATAGTTCTCCTTTACTGAGGTACTGAGGTTGGTCAGCTGTGGATTAACTCCTGTATAACACAAGGATGGCATGGACTAGCAGGGTGCTGAAGTTATAAGTGAGTTAGATTCATTTAATAAGAAACCATGGAACAAAACAAGACCATTCACCCCTTCCACACACCATGTACAGCCAATCTCCCCAATCATGAACTCTACTGCAGCCATAGATGCAATTAAGGGGAAGCTACGTAAGTACATGAGGGAGAAAGGAATGGAAGAATATGCTGATAACGTACAATGAAGTAGAATGGGAGGAGGCTCGTGTGGAGCATAAACACTGGCTCAGACCATTTGGGCTGAATGGTCTGTTTCTGTGGTGTAAATTCTATGTAATTCAATCTCCTTTCACACACCATGTACAATCTCTGTATCACAAACTCTATAACTACTTAATCTCCTTCCACACATCAAAGAATAAAGCAAAAAGAGACCTAAGAGTCTCAGTAGACTCGACACTAAATATGTCCAAAGCAATACAGAGCATCAATCAACAAAGCCAATAGGATGTGGAACTATATAACAAAAATATTAGGGTACTGTCCAGGAAATCATCAAACCATCCAGTTCTCTTGTCAAAATTATGAATATATATTATAATTATTATAAATAATATTGGAATCTGGAACACACTGTCTGAAGGGGTGGTAGAGGCAGGAACCCTCACAACATTTAAGAAGTATTTAGATGAGCACTTGAAATGCCATAGCATACAAGGCTACGGGCCAAGTGCTGGAAAATGGGATTGGAATAGATAGGTGCTTGATGGCTGCATGGACACGATGGGCCGAAGGGCCTGTTTCTGTGCTGTATAACTCTATGACTCTAAGTACTGGGTCCAGTTTTATCACTGAGACACATGGTAGACAGGGCACAGATGAGCCCTGAGGCTAATTTATGAGGAAAGACAAGAGAGAATTGGGCTTTTGAGCCTTGAAAGGAGGCATCTGTTTAGTGTTGGAGATGGTTAACGGAATGGAAAATGTTCATCCAGGCTAGTACCTTAAATTAAACAGTGGGAGCTGGACAAAACAGGTTCAAATCAATACAAGCAATTTTAGGCCTGATAGCAGGAAATTCTTCTTCATAAAGAGGATAACCAAGATATGGAATGAAGTTTGGGATAGAATAGTAGAAGTGAAAACGCTGGATCAATCAAGAAATAATTGAATGTTGTCATGAAAAAACGTCAGGGTTATTTTAAGTAGATGAACAGGGATTGGCACCTTAGCGAATTGTATAAATAGGGCTGTGGATAGGGCTTTAAACATAAATTGGCGGGGGGGGGGGGGGGGGGGTGGGTGGGGTGGTGGATGGGTCAGGCGAAAGGAGATTTAGAAATATAAAAAGAAAAGTCGAGGCAATAGAGCATTGGAGTGATTTGGGTAAAGACAAGCTGATTGGGACAGAGAGTTTAATGGTGATAGTGCATCAGAGAATAAAGCCCATGCAAAGAATAGTAGTAAAAAATAAAATTCGAGGCTCTTTATTTGAATGCACGAAGAATATGCAACAAGGTAGACAAACTAGCAGCACAAAAAGAGATGAACGTGTTGGATTTCTTAAGGAGAAATCATGTTTAACTAACTTACTGGGGTTTTTAAAGGAGGTAACAGAGAGGGTTGATGAGGGCAATGCTGTTGATGTGGTGTACATGGACTTCAAAAGGCATTTGATGCAGTGCCACACAACAGACTTGTGATCAAACTTGTAGCTCATGGAATAAAAGGGACGGTAGCAACATGGATATAAAATTGGTTCAGTGACAGGAAACAATGGGTAGTGGTTAATGGATGTTTTTCGGTATGTAGTGGAGTTCCCCAGGGGTCAGTGTTGGGACCCTTGCTTTTCCTGATATATATTAATGACCTTGACCTTGGTGTACAGGGCACAATTTCAAAGTATGCAGATGATACGAAACTTGGAAACATTGTGAACTGTGTAGAACTTCAAAAGGACATAGACAAGTTGTGGAATGGGCAGACAGGTGGCAGATGAAGTTCAATGCAGAGAAATGTGAAGTGATTCATTTTGGTAGGAAGAACATGGAGAGACAATATAGAATAAAGGGTACAATTCTAAAGGGGGCGCAGGAGCAGAGGGACCTGGGTGTATATGTGCTTAAGTCATTGAAGGTGGCACGGCAGGTTGAGAGAGCGGTTAATAAAGCATACATTATCCTGGGCTTCATTAACAGGGGCAGAGAGTACAAGAGCAAGGAAGTTATGTTGAACTTGCATAAGACACTAGTTTGGCCTCAACTGGAGTATTGTGGCCAATTCTGGGCACTGCACTTTAGGAAAGATGTGAGGGCATTGGAGAGAGTACAGAAAAGATTCACGAGAATGGTTCCAGGGATGAGGAATTCCAGTTATGAAGATAGATTGGAGAAGTTAGGACTGTTTTTGTTGGAGACGAGAAGGCTGAGAGGTGATTTGATAGAGGTATTCAAAATCATGAGGGGTCTGGACAGAGCAGATAGAGAGAAACGTGAAAGGATCAAGAAATAGAGGGAACAGATTTAAAGTATTTAGAAAGAGAAGCAAAAGTGACATGAGGAAAACCTTTTTCACGCAGTGAGTGGTTAAGGTCTGTAATGCGCTGCCTGAGATTGTGGTGGAGGCAGGTTCAATTGAAGCATTCAAAAGGGAATTAGACAGTTATATGAAAAGGAAGAATGTGCAGAGTTATGGGGAGAAGGCGGAGGAATGGAACTCAGGGAATTGCTCTTTCAGAGAGCTGGTGTGTACATGATGGGCTGAATGGCCTCCTTCTGCACTGTAATGATTCTGTGATATAATCGTCATTACAAAGACATGTTTTCAAGGTGACCAAGGTTAGGAAATAAATATTCCAGTGTCAAACATTTCGAAAAGAAGGACAGAATGGAAAAGCAGGAGGAGTAGCCCTGATAGTAAAGGATGACATAAGGTCAGTAGTGAGAAAGGATCTTGCCTCAGAAAATCAGGAAATAGAATCAGCATGTGGTGGGGGGGGGGGGACATTAGGAATAACAACGTAATTATACCATTGGATGAAGCATTAAGTAAGAAATAATTAGAGCTTGTAACAAAGACGATGTAATAATTGTGTGGGGTGGGGGGTTGGGGGGGGGGCGTTGGTGGGTGCTGGTGCTTTAATATTCATCTAGACTGGACAAATCAAATTGGCAAAGTCGTCTAGAAGATGAGCTTGTAGAATACTTTAAGGACAGTTTCCTGGGACAATACTTAGTTTTTGATGGGATGTGGGTGTCACTGGCTAGGCCAGCATTTATTGCCCATCCCTAATTGCCCTTGAACTGAGTGGTTTGCTGCACCATTTCAGAAGCATTTTTTTAAAGAGTCAACCAAATTGCTATGGTTCTGGAGTCACATGTAGGCCAGGCCAGGTAAGGATGGCAGATGTCATTCTCTAAAGGACATTAGTGAACCACATGGGTTTTTACAACAACGGTTTCACGGTCACCATTAGAGTAGCTTTTAATTGCAGATTTACTGATTGAATTCAAATTTCACCATCTGCTGTGGTGGGTTTCGAACCCATGTCCCCAGAGCATTAGCCTGGGCTCTGGATTACAGGTCTAGTGACATTATCACCACGCCACCGCCTCCCAAGATATTGTGGAGCCAACTAGGGATAAAGCTATTTTAGATCTAGTATTTTGAAATGAGGCAGCTTTGAAATAATTTCATAGAAAAAAGTCCTCTGGGAAAAAGTGATCATAATACAATCAAATTTCATACTAAATTTGAGAGTGGCGTATTTAAGTCCAAAACAAGAATCTTAAACTTAAACAAAGTCAATTACATAGGTATAAGGGGAGAGCTGGATAAGGTTGATTGGGAAAATAGACTAAAATGAATGGGTAAATAAACAGTGCAAAACATTTAAAATAATGATTCAAAATTTTCCATTAAAAGACAAAAACTCAGCAAGAAAGATCCATCTGTGGCTCAGTAAGGAAGTTAAGGATAGTCTTATGTTTAAAAAAGGGCTTTTAATGTTGGGAAGAATAATAGTAAGCCTGAAGATTGGGAAAGTTTTAGAAACCAGAAAAGGGTGACCAAAAAGTTGATACAAAGGGAAAAAATAGAATATGGAAGTAAATTAGCCAGGTATATAAAAAGGATTTTAAGAGATTTACAAGGATATATGAAGGAGGAAAGTAACGAAAGTAAACATTGATCCCTTGGATGCAATGAAATTATCATGGGGAATGAGGAAATGGAAATGACTTTGAACAAATATTTTGTGTCTGTCTTCATAGAAGAAAACACAAATTACATACCAGAAAAAGGGGTTCCCAAGGGACTAATAAGAGTGAGGAGCTTAAAGTAATGAATATCAGCAGAAAAAATGTCATTAGAGAAACTTAAGGGACTAAAAGCTGACAGCTGTCCAGGATCGATGGCCTACGTCATAGGGTTCTAAAAGAGGTAGCTGCGGAGATAGTGCATGCACTGGTTATGATTTTCCAAAATGTCCTAGGTTCTAGAATGGCCCCAGTAGACTGGAAGTTAGCAAATGTAACACTGCTATTCAAGAAAGGATGGAGAGAGAAAACAGGGACCTAGAGGCCATTTAGCCTGACATCAGTCATTGGGAAAATGCTGGAATCTATTATTAAGAAAGTCTTACCAATGCACTTAGAAAATCATAGTATGATCAAACAGAGTCAACATGGTTTTACAAAAGGAACATAGAAAGTCAGCATGCAGGTACAGAAATTAGGAAGGCATGTTGGCCTTCATTGCAAGGGGACTGGAGTACAAGAATAAGGAAATCTTCCTACTGTTGTATAAGGCTTTGATGATACCACACCTGGAGTACTGTGTGCAGTTTTGGTCTCCATATCTAAGGAAGAATATACTTGCCTTGGAGGCAGTACAATGAAGGTTCACTAGATTGGTTCCTAGGATGAGAGTGTTGTCCTATGATGAGAGGCTGAGCGAATTGGGGCTATACTCTGTCTGGAGTTTAGAAGAAGGAGAGGTGATCTCATTGAAATATACAAGATTCTGAAGGGGCTTGACAGGATAGACACTGAGAGGTTGTTTCCCCTGGTTGAGGAATCTAGAACACGGGGGCACAGTCTCACGATAAGGGGTTGAACATTTAGGACTGAGATGAGGAGGAATTTCTTCACTCAGAGAGTCGTGAATCTTTGGAATTCTCTATTCCAGAGGGTTGTGGATGCTTGAGTATATTCAAGGATGACATAGACATATTTTGATCTCTTGGGAAATCAAGGGACATGGCGAGCAGGTGGAATAGTGGAGTTGAGGCAGAAGATCAGCCATGAATGTATTGAATGGCAGAGCAGGCTGGAGGGGCTGTATGGTCTACACCTGCTCCTATTTCTTATGATCTTCCTGTCCATTAATCAATCCTCCATCCATGCTAATACATTACACCCAAAACCATGAACCCTTATCTTGGGTATTAACCTTTTATGTGGCACCTTATCAAATGCCTTTTGGAAATCCAAAGTATACTACATCTACTGACTCACCTTTATCTACCCTATGAGACACATCCTCAAAAAACTCCTAATAAATTTATCAGACATGATTTTCCTTTCATGAAACCATGTTGACTCTATCTGATTGTACAATGATTTTCTAAGTGCTTTGTTAAGACTTCCTTAAGAATAAATTCCAGCATTTTCCTGATGACTGATGTCAGGCTAACTGGCCTGTAGCTCCCTGTTTTCTCTCTCCTTCCTTTCTTGAATAAGCAGTGTTACATTTGCTAACTTCCAATCTATTGGGACTGTAAGAATATAAGAAATTTTGGAAAATCATAACCAGCACATCCACTATTTCTGCAGCTACCTCTTTTAGAGCCATAGGATATAGGCCATTAGGTCCTTGGGATTTGTCAGCTTTGAGTTCCTTAAGTTCCTCACTCTTATTAGCCCATTGCTTACCCTATATTTCTGGTATGTAATTTGTGTCTTCTACCGTAAAGATATTTGTTCAACATCTCTGCCATTTCCTCATTCCCCATGATAATTTCTCCTGTCTCTGCCTCTAAGTGACCAACATTTACTTGAGCTATTCTCACAGTGGCGCAGTGGTTAGCACCGCAGCCTCACAGCTCCAGCGACCCGGGTTCAATTTTGGGTACTGCCTGTGTGGAGTTTGTAAGTTCTCCCTGTGTCTGTGTGGGTTTTCTCTGGGTGCTCCGGTTTCCTCCCACAGCCAAAAGACTTGCAGGTTGGTAGGTTAATTGGCCATTATAAATTGTCCCTAGTATAGGTAGGTGGTAGGGGAATATAGGGACAGTTGGGGATGTAGTAGGAATATGGGATTAGTGTAGGATTAGTATAAATGGGTGGTTGATGGTCGGCACAGACTCGGTGGGCCGAAGGGCCTGTTTCAGTGCTGTATCTCTAAACTTAACTAAACTAAAATATACTTGTAAATGCTCTTAAAATCTGTTTGTATATTCCTGGCTAGTTTACTCTCATTTTTTTCTTTTTTTTATCAACTTCTTGCTGGTTTCTAAAATTCTTCCAATCCTCAGGCTTACTACTTTCTACATATTATAAGCCTCTTCTTTTAATCTAATACTATCCTTAACTTCCCTAGTGAACCACGGATGGATATTTCTTGCTGAATTTTTGTTTTTTAATGGTATGCATCTTTGTTGAACATTTCAAATATTTTTTTTATATACTTCACACTGTTTATTTGCCACCATACCTTTCAGTCAATTTACCCAATCAACCTTAGCTAACTATACTCTCATACCCATGAAATTGCCTTGGTGTAATTTTAAGATTCTTGTTCTGGACTCGAGTATGTCACTCTCAAACGTAATATGGAATTCAATAGTATTATGATTACGTTTTCCCAGAGGACCTGCTACTATGAGATTACTAATTAACTCTGCCTCATTACACAATACTAAATCTAAAGTAGATTCATCCCCAGAAGGTTCCACAACATATTGTTCCAGAAACTATCACGAAAGCATTCTACAAACTTCTCTTCCAGACTACCTTTGCCAATTTGATTCAGTCTAGATGAAGCTTAAAGTACCTCATGATTATTACATTGTCTTTGTTATAAGCTCCAATTATTTTCTTGCTCAGTGCTTTGTCCAATGGTATAACTACTGTTAGAGGACCTATAAACTACTCCCACCAGCGTTTTCTAGCCCTTGTTATTCCTAATCTCCACCTAATACTGATTCTACTTCCTGATCATCTGAGCCAAGATCCTTTCTTTCTACTGTCCTTATGTCATCCTTTATTATCAAGGCTATTTCTCCTACTTTTCCATTCTGCCTGTTGTGTACTGTGGAATATTTATTTCCCAACCTTGGTCACCTTGTAACCATGTCCCTATAACGGCGATTAGATCTAAACCATTTCTCTCTAGTTCGTCTATGTTATGAATGCTTCACACAGTCGGATAAAGAGCCTTCAATTTTTTTTACCACTATTGTTTGCATGGGCCATAATCACTGATGTACTATTACCATTAAACTCTCTGCCCCTTCCTGTCTTTACCCAAATGCTACTCTGCTCTATTACCTTGAATTTTGTCTTTAGATTTCTAAATTCCCCTCACGCTATCCTTCCCCAAGTTCTACCTATATTGTTGGTTCCTACGTGGATCCAATACCTCCTACTTCAAGTTCATCTCCAGCTGTGAGGAGATGTCCTTGATCCTGGCACTGGGCAAGCAATACATCCTTCGGAACTCCACGGCATTGCCATCACTGATCCCTGACCATCAACATCCTGGAGTTACCATTGATCAGAAACTTAATTGCACCAACCATATAAATACTTGGCAAGATCAGAGGCTAGGAATTCTGTGGTGAGTAACCCACCTCCTAATTCCCCAAAGCCTGTCCACCATCTACAAGTCACAAGTCAGAATTGTGATGGAATACCCTTCACTTGCTTGAAGGAAGCATTCTGCAGAATTTCTCTATCATTCCCCCAGTACTGTGTTGCAAGTTGCTCCTAATCTCATTAATAAAGTACTAAAGTAAAGAGGGAAAGGTTAGAAAAGTTTAGCTTTACAATTTCAAAATTTGCAGATGACACCAAATTGGGGGGTGGTGGAGGGGGGGCTTAGTTGATGCAGAGGAGGACTGTAACAAAATACAGGAAGACGCTAATAAACTTTCAGAACGGGCGTGTAATTGGCAAATTAACTTCAATAAGTGATAGGAAGAATAAGGAAACCATATATTCCTTGGAAATTAAATGCCTAAATGGGGTAGAGGAACAGTGGGATTGGGGGGCGGGGGTACAGATGCACAGATCACTAAAAGTAGTGTGCAGGTTAAAATGGCCGTTAGAGAGCAAACAAAGCACTGGGGTTCATTTCAAGAGGGATAGAATTGAAAAGCAGAGAAGTTATGTTAAACTTGTCTTGAAGCTTGATTGAATCACACTTGGTGTACTGTGAACAGTTCTGGTCTCCGTATTATAAAGAGGATATAGAGGCACTGGAGAAGGTGCAAAAAACATTATGAGCATGATACCAGAACTGAGAGGTTATACTTATTGGAAAGATTAAACAGGCTGGGGCTCTTACCCAAGGAAAGCAAAGACTGAGGGGTGAACTGACAGAGGTTGTCAAGATTATAAAAGAGTTTGATAGGATAGACAGAGGGAAGGTGTTTCCATTTGCAGGTGAGACCAAAACAAAATTAGCAATGGCGGGTGCGGGTTGGAGATGGAACATCTAAAGTGTGGGCCTGATTTAAAGGCATTACGGCAGCCATTACTGAGGCAGCCATTTGGAGGCAGATGCAAGCACCATTGTGACAGGAGGAGAGGCAGAGGCCTGGCACCTGGGGCAGGGCTGCTCCTCACTTCACTGATGCTGACCTTGAGGTGCACCTGGAGGCAGTGAGGGAGAGGAGGGAGGTCCTCTTTCCAGAGGGTGGAAGGAGAAGGCCACCCAGTCAAACAAAGCAGGAATGGCTGGGAGGTGGCTGAAACAGTCAGCAACAGGAGCATGGACTGTAGGAACTGGGCCAAGTGCCGCAAGAGGTTCAAAGACCTTCTTCACTCTGGCAAGGTTAGTGCAAAAGCAGACCCTGACAATAGGCCTCAGAGTATTCAACCTCTAGCAGACCCACCAGCTGAGGAGCCTGAGGGCGGATGCTTCTCCTGAATATGGGACTAATGTGTGTCCTGGGTACTTACTGACCCCTCAGCAAGGGTCAGAGCCCTAGCACTGCTGAGAACCTGGCAGCACTGATACATGCAGTTCCTTATGTGAATGAGCTGCTGGCATTTGTTAAAGAGGTCAACAGGATCTTATCTCTCTCTCCTTTTTCCTTGCAGGAGAAAGGGGCTCACAATGCCAGGGAGATGGCTCACACAGGAGGAGGAGTGCCCCACCTCACTATCGAGACTGTAATGGAGGAGGCAGTGATGGAAATCGCGAGGGTGGCCCTGCAAGAGCAAGTCAGGGAAGGAGAGATGGATATTCCTGGTGGAAAGGGTGAAAAGATATTGCAGTCTGTAGATGAAGAGGGTGGTGTGCACTCCTGCCCATCTGACAGCATGCCAAAGACTCAGCTGCATTGGGAAGCCCCAGCACCGCAGAGGCTTCTTCTGTCAGAGGCTACTTCTCATGATCTCTTTCTTGCATCTTCCACAGGGTCAGAGGATGAAGGACAGACATAGCTCTGCACAGCTGGGCACAGGTGAAGGGCCTCGGGAGTCACAAGCAAGACGGCTCTACTTTGACCAGCAGTGTAGTAGTTCCCTAAGGTCATGGGCTAAAAATGGAGGGGTCCATTCAGCTCATGTGCACACCATGGCTCAGGGTTTTGAATACATGAGCTCCCCTGTTGACAGTGTGGCCAACCTCATGGAGAGCTATGTGTGGCAACACTCGGAGTGGGTGCAGGAGCAGCACACTGACATGCAGAGAATGCATGCAATGCTCTGTAGCATTGACCAGTCAGTGGCATTAGAGTCATAGAGTCATACAGCACAGAAACAGGCCCTTTGGCCCATTGTGTCATGCCGGCCATCAAGCACCTATCTATTCTAATCATTTTTTCCAGCACTTGGCCCATAGCCTTGTATGCTATGGTGTTTCAAGTGCTCATCTAAATACTTCTTAAATGTTGTGATGGTTCCTGCCTCTACCACCTCTTCAGGCAGTGTGTTCCAGATTCCAACCACTCTCTGGGTGAAAAAGTTTTCCTCAAATTCCCTCTAAACCTCCTGCCCCTTACCTTAAATCTATGCCCCCTGGTTATTGACCCCTCCGCTAAGGGAAAAAGTTTTTTCCTATCTAATCTATCAATGCCCCTCATAATTTTGTACACCTCAATCATGTCTCCCCTCAGCCTTCTCTGCTCCAAGGAAAACAACTCTAGCCTTTTCAGTCTCTCTTCATAGCTGAAACGCTCCAGCCAGTACAATCACATTAGTGGCACAAAGATGCATGGAGTGGTTGGCAATTGCATCTCAGCTGGTGCCCTCCAGCAATGCAGAACACAATCCAAGGGCTGAGGCAGTCACCATCTAGGGTGAGGGAGCCTGTCTTCATGGGGCACCATCATCATTGTCATTGGCTTCATTGGCCCCTCTGACTGAGGGACCATCTGTGCAGCAGAGCCCTGTAATGGTGACTGCCCCTGTATTGATGCCAGTGCAGCAGCCTCTGGAGGTGCCCCCACTGGCACCTCCACGGCGAGGACAATCAGTCGCAAGCAGAGACAAGTGAGCAGGCTGCCTCCACCTCATCCGAGGACACAAGGGGATCACCATGTAGAAATGGCCGCCGTGTCGGTCAGAGTACTGAGTGGTTCACTGGAGCTTGTTTCACATGTAAATGTGCACCTTGAACACTTAGAACACACTGTAAATACTGACACATGATTCCAGATGTATGAGCTTCCAATCTTTAATGGCGAAACTCGAAAAGAGGGATGAAGTGGTGATGGGCAGTAATGGTTTTTGAAGGGGGACAGTCAGACAGTTGGACAGATGTACATCATTCATTGGTGGTAAGAATGGATCCATTCAAGGCTACGTCTTCAATGGAAGTCTCCTCACAGGCAGTTTAAAGTGAGTTCCAGAGCATGCAGTACTCCTGGGTTAGAAGCACTCAGGTGAAACGTGCCTTGATCAGATGTTCCTTCATGTTGATGGCATCCTGATGAGACTCTCGAGACTTGCGCCAGCCCCAGTTACCTCCCTGCACAGCTGGGGCACCTCTTTGCTCTGCATCTTCCTCCTCCTCCTCCTCCTCTTTCTTCTCTTCTTCCACATCCTACTCATCTTCCTCTGATGAACTGTATCATTCTAGGGCCTCACCCTCTTCAAGATTCAGACCTCTCTGGAGGGTCATGTCATACAGAGAGGAGCAGACCACCACAATGTGCTAGACCCTTTTAGGAGTGTACTGCAGGGTGCCACCTCATTGGTCCAGGCATGGAACCACATCTCTAGAAGCCTGATGGCATGCTCAATGGTGGTCCTTGTGAGGAGGTGGCTTCAGTTGTAGTATCTCTGTTGCTTTGTCTCGGGTCATGTAAAAGGGGGAGTAGCCATCTCTTCAAGGGTTATCCCTTATCCTCTGGATTCCATCCACGGAGAAGCCTGCACTGCTGGAGGATGAAGGACTCATGGCAGCTGCCAGCAAGGTGAGTGCACACATGGAGGAAGTTCTTGTCATTGTCACAGACCAGCTGAACATTGTGGGAGTGGAAGCCCTTCCTGTTGATGAATCTCACTGGCTGGTCATTGGGTGCCTTGATGGCCACATAGGGACAATCAATGACGCTGTGCACCTGGTGGAATCCAGCAATGGAGGCAAATCCCACTGCTCTGTGTGGATGCGAGGCCTTGTTTTAGAATTAGAACATTACAGCGCAGTACAGGCCCTTCGGCCCTCGATGTTGCGCCGACCTGTGAAACCATCTGACCTACACTATTCCATTTTCATCCATATGTCTATCCAATGACCACTTAAATGCCCTTAAAGTTGGCGAATCTACTACTGCTGCAGGCAGGGCGTTCCACGCCCCTACTACTCTCTGAGTAAAGAAACTACCTCTCACATCTGTCCTATATCTATCACCCCTCAACTTGAAGCTATTTCCCCTCGTGTTTGCCATCACCATCCGAGGAAAACGACGCTCACTATCCACCCTATCTAACCCTCTGATTATCTTATATGTCTCTATTAAGTCACCTCTCCTCCTCCTTCTCTCCAACGAAAACAACCTCAAGTCCCTCAGCCTTTCCTCGTAAGACCTTCCCTCCATACCAGGCAACATCCTAGTAAATCTCCTCTGCACCCTTTCCGTAGCTTCCACATCCTTCCTATAATGCGGTGACCAGTATGTTTAAAATTGCATGTACTGTCCGGCTGTCACAAATAGGGCATCAGTGACCTGCGAGATGCAATGGTGTGCCGCCGCTTGAGAAATGTCACCAAGGTCCACTGCTAATCCTTGGAAGGAGCCAGAGGGGAAGAAGTTCAAGGTCACAGTGGTTTGGACAGCTACTGGCAGGGCATGGTGAGTAGTGCTGTGAGGTGTGAGAGCACAAATCTCAGTGACCATCTGCCTAGATAGGCGCAGTCCCTTGTGGCACTGGTTTTCTGACATGTCCAGGTAGTTCCATCATCGGCGGTACACTCTATGCTGAGAGCATGGCCTCCATTGAGTTTCTGCCCCTCGTTCCTGCCCTCTGCCCGGAGCTCTGCCTCTGATGCTGAGGATGTTGATCCTGATTGCCACTTGACTCAATATCTGAGAACCATAAACCCATCAGCAGCTGTTGCCTTGCTTGTGCTCAGCTGCACTCACAATAATTTCCGGAGCCCGCACATCCCCCCTCCCCCAGTGACCCCACGATCTCTGGAGGGTCATGACCCCTCCACTGACTGAGTGCACACAAACCACTCGGTCCACAACCTCTGCACATCCGATGGCACCTGTATGCCAATGGTTGGGCACCCCTCTCAGCCGTGCTTCCTTTTATGGGCCCACCTAATGTCATGGCACAACCATGCTATGTTGCTGCCTCCATGTAACTTCGTCTGCCAACATCCAGCATACAACAGATGCATCCCCACCAAAATTCCAAACTGGCCCTTAATGAGCTGACAGTGAGCTTGTTAACAAGATTAGTTGGCCATTTTTCCTAATCGGGTGGTTTGCCAGGTCTCACCTTCCTCCATCCTGAGCAAAATCCCCAGTAGCAGGAATAGCCATGTCAAGCCAGTACGCTGGCCAGCGGTACTAATTTCATGTTTTCCCACCCCCATTGAGGCTTAAAGATCCCGCCTTATGAGCTCAAACCCCACCATAGCAGTTTGAGAATTTGAGTTCCATTTTAGCAAATGACCATGAGGATGTTGGATTGCGCTGTAATGACTTTTAAGGAGGAAAACCTGGCCTCTGTGTGATTTCAGTCCACCACTATGTGGTTGACTTTGAACTGCAATGTTGTCAGTAGTTCAATAGAAGGCCCACAACTACCTTCTCAGGGTGACTAGGGAGGGCCTAAATGTGGCAGACTTGCCAGTTACTTCTGTGCTCTGCGCATGAATAAAAATATAATCAATTCGTGGGAGTATGATAATGATACACAGGTTCAAATTAATTTTGCTTTTATTTATTTGAATGGAGGGGCAAACCCAGAGGCAGTTGATTAATTTTCACATTAGATCACATTAGGCTGTTCCAATATAAGCATCTGAACAAAGAGCTTATGTTGTTTGCTGTGTCACTTGGTTCAGTTGGTAGCACTCTGACCTTTCGTGTTAGATGGTTGTGAGTTCAAGTTGCACTCTGGTAACTTAAGTATGTAGTCCAGGCTGATACTCCAGTGCAGAACACTGCCCTTTAAACTAAGGCCCTGTCTACTCTCTCAGGTGGATATGAAGGGTCACTTGTACTATTTCAAAAGAGAACGTGGAAGTTCTCCCAGTCTTCTGACCAATAATTATAACTAAACCAGCATTACTGAAAAACAGATTATCTGGTCATTATCACATTGCTGTTTCTGGGAGATTGCTGTGCACAAATTGGCTCTGTGTCTCCTACAGTGACTACACTTCAGAAGTACTTCTTTGGTTCTAAAGCACTTTGGCACATCCTGAGACTGTGAAAGGTGTTATATAGATGCAAATTCTCTTTTTCACATATGCTTTTACTATACTTGACTAATGTCTTACCTTTCCATGCTCGGCTTTTTTCCAGACAGATTGGACCACCTGCTCCTGGGCTTCTGCATCTCCAACTTGTGAGACTAGGCTAGGGTGATTCATTCCTATTTCTCCTTTCTGTGGACAATCATCTACACGAAGAATCTCAAACGTCTTCACCTGAATTAAGTTGCTTGGCTGTGCTAACATTGGTGAGGAGAGTGTTTCTGTGAGGGGTCAATTGACTGAAGTTTGGTACCTTTCATGGAGTGGATTAAAAGAAACACTCACTTAGAAGGTATGGAAGACTGTTGTCGTCAAGCAACCTTCACGTATGAAACACGATTGGCATCGTGGGCTTCAATTTTCAGTGGTTTTCTTTGACCCTGGCCTCAAGGTGGAATTCTCTGCCAATGCAGCTGTCAGCCTTGACTCAATGGTACTACTTTGTATCACAGAATCCATTTTCTGACAGTTCAGTTCAGTTCTCAAAGGAAGCTGCATTGTTGGAGGTGTCCAATTATGGAGGAAGTGTTAAACCAAGGCCCCATATGCCCTTTCAGGTGGATGTACAGAATCTCATGACACTTTTGAAGATTACCAAGGGAGTTCTCCCAGATTAATCCTCATTCACACACCTAACCAGAGCCAGGATTCATTAACTCTTATAATAAAAAAGGAAAATGCTAGAAATACTCAGCAGGTCAGGTCGCATCTGTGGAAAGAGAAACAGAGTTAACGTCTCAGGTCAATGATCTTTCATCAGAACCTGCTTCTGGAATCAGATTCTTATGAAAGGTCATAAGCCTGAAACGTTAACTCTGTTTTTCTCTCCACAGATGCTACCTGACCTGCTGAGTATTTCCACCATTTTCTGTTTTTAATTTGAATTTGTGCCAGCCTTTGTTAGAGCTATCCAATTAGACCCACTCCTTTCCCCAGAGTGCTGCTAATTTTTCCTTTTCCAGTATTTATCCAATTCTTTTTTGAAAGTTACTATTGAATCTGCTTCCATCACCCTTTCAGGCAGCGCATTCTTGATCACAACAGCTCACTGTGTAAAGAAAACTTCTCCACATCGTCTTTCAGATCTTTTGCTAATTATCTCTGCACTGTCACCCCCATCATTCTTTACAACCTTCTGCTAACCCAGAACCTCGCAGTCTGAGGTCTCTTTCTTTTAAAGTTCTGCATAACCTGTTGTTGCTGAGGCCCACTAGCACGTTGCCCCGAGCATATCAACAACAAGGTCTTTGTCTCGTTCACAAGTCCTTCCTTGGCCGTGGTCCACCACGAGATCTATCCTTCCATTGTATGAACCTGGAAGCGGAGCGGCAGCTGGCGGACCTGTGTGGAACCTGATCCGGAGCGACGGCTGGAAATAAAGAGCGGGGCTCGAGGCCCTCATTCACTTATCTGGGAGTGGTGGCTGGTGGACCTGCGAGGAAGCTGATCCGGAGCGGCGGCAGACTCCCTGTGTCTCTTGGCGTGTGCTGAGACTCGAAAGGAGGAAAAAAAACTTAGTGACATCACGGGAATTCTGCAAGGTAATTGATTGGGTAAGTAACGGCTGTTTTTTTAAAAAAAAACCTCAAGTGATAAGGTGCTACTTAAATTAGTGTGATTTATTAAGGACTTTACATTGTCCTGGGTAGTGTTTTGAGTAGAACAAAGCCCCTAGTGTAATTAGTATTTTGTTAAGGGAGCAACTAAATTAATTTAAAGGTAATTCAAGGCGGGAGAGCTCAGCCCCTGCGCTATGTGGGATATCAGGGATGCTTCCAGTGTTCCTGACGACCACGTGTGCAGGAAGTGTATCCATCTGCAGATACTGACTACCCGCATTAAGGAGCTGGAGCTGCGGGTGGATTCACTGTGGAGTATCCACAATGCTGAGGACGTCGTGGATAACACGTTTAGAGAGGTGGTCACACAGCAGGTAATGGCAGCACAGGCAGAAAAAGGATGGGTGACCACCAGGTGGAGTAGTAGGCGCAGGCAGGTAGTACAGGAGTCCCCTGTGACCATCCCCCTCTCTGTTGGGTCGGATGGCCTCCCAGGGGAAAGCAGCAACAGCCAGGTCCGTCGTACCATGAAGGGCTCTGCTGCACAGCAGGGAGGAAAAGGAGTGGAAGAGCTATAGTGATAGGGGATTCTATTGTAAGGGGTACAGATAAGCATTTCTATGGCCACAAATGCGACTCCAGGATGGTATGTTGCCTCCCTGGTGCTAGGTTCAAGGATGTCACCAAGCAGCTGTAGGACATTCTGAAGGGGAAGGGTGAGCAGCCAGAGGTCGTGGTACACATTGGTACCAACGACCGGTAGAAAAAGGGATGAGGTCCTGCAACAAGAATTTAGGGAGCTAGGTAGCAGATTAAAAAGTAGGACCTCTAAGGTTGTAATCTCTGGATTACTCCCAGTGCCACGTGCTAGTGAGTTTAGAAGTAGGAGGATAGAGCAGACAAATGCGTAGCTGAGGAGATGGTGCAGGAGGGAAGGCTTTAGTTTCCTGGATCACTGGGTCTGTTTCTGTTTCTGTTTCTGTACAAGTTGGACGGGGTGCACCTGAACTGGAATGGGACAAGCATCCTTGCTGGGAGATTTGCTAGTGCTGTTGGGGGGGGTTTAAACTAATTTGGCAGGGGGATGGGATACAGAGTGGAGGTACTATAGAACAGAAAGTGAGTCTGCCTGGAAGGCAGAGCAAATATAGACCTGGTAAGGCACAAGGAAAAAATGCAAGGTTGGATTTCATCTATTTCAATGCAAGGAGTCTTACTAGTAAGGCAGATGAATTGAGGGCATTGATTAGCACATGGGATTATGATATGATTGCTATCACAGAGACATGGTTGAGGGAGGGACAGGACTGGCAGCTCAATATTCCAGGGTATCGAATCTTCAGGCGGGACAGGGGAGGGGATGAAAGAGGAGGTGGCATTGCACTGTTGATCAAGGAGTCAATTACTGCAGTAAGGAGGGATGATATCTTAGAAGGTTCCTCAAATGAGGCCATTTGGGTAGAACTTAAAAACAAAAAGGGGGCAATCACTTGGCTGGGTGTGTACTACAGGCCTCCAAACAGTCAGCAAGAGATAGAGGAGCAGATATGTCAGCAAATCTCTGAGAGGTGTAGAAATAATAGGGTAATAATAGTAGGGGATTTCAACTTCCCCAATATTAAATGGGATAGTCTTAGTGCAAAAGGCTCAAAAGGGGCGGAATTCTTAAAATGCATACAGGAGAGCTTTTTGAGCCAGTATGTAGAAAGTCCTACAAGAGAAGGGGCGGTACTGGATCTAATCCTAGGGAATGAAACCAGACAAGTGGTAGAAGTGTCAGTGAGGGAGAATTTCGGGGATAGTGACCATAACTCTATATGATTTAAGGTAGTTATGGAAAAGGACAAAGTTGGACCAGAAATAAAGGTACTGAATTGGGGGAAGGCCAATTTCAATGTGATAAAACAGAATCTGGCCAAAGTGGACTGGGAGCAGCTACCCGTAGGAAAGTCTACATCACATCAGTGGGAGTCATTCAAAGAGGAAATTGTGAGAGTTCAGAGCCAATATGTACCCGTTAAGGTGAAGGGTAGGACTAACAGGCCCAGGCAACCCTGGATGTCAAGGGATATAGAGGATTGGATAAGGAAAAAAAGGAGACTTATGGCAGATCCCAAGCGCTGAAAATAGCGGAGGCACTAGAGGAGTATAGAAAGTGCAGGGTGGCACTTAAAAAAGTAATTAGGAGAGCGAAGAGGGGGCATGAGAAAACACTGGCGGGCAAGATAAAGGAAAATCCCAAGGCATTTTATAAGTATACTAAGGGTAAGAGGATAACCAGGGAAAGAGTACAGCCCATTAGGGACCAATGGGGCAATCTTTGTGTGGAGCCGGAGGACATAGGTGATGTTTTAAATGATTACTTTTCATCGGTGTTCATTATGGAGAACGACGATGTAGGTGTAGAGATTGTGATATACTTGTGATTACCTGGAGGAAATATTAGCTGTTTTAGTGGGCCTAAAAGTGGATAAATCCTCAGGCCCAGATGAGATGTATCCCAGACTGTTATGTGAGGCAAGTGAGGAGACAGCAGGGGCTTTGACACATATTTTCAAATCCTCTCTGGCCACAGGAGAAGTGCCAGAGGACTGGAGGACAGCGAATGTGGTACCATTATTCAAGAAGGGTAGTAGGAATAAACCAGGTAATCACAGGCCAGTGAGTCTAACATCAATTGTCGGGAAAATATCGGAAAAAATTCTGAGGGACAGGATTAATCTCCACTTGGAGAGGCAGGAATTAATCAAGGATAGTCAGCATGGCTTTGTTAGGGGGAGATCGTGTCTAACTAACTTGATTGAATTTTTCGAGGAGTTGACTAGGTGTGTCAATGAGGGTAAAGCAATAGATGTAGTCTACATGGATTTCAGTAAGGCTTTTGATAAGGTCCCACATGGGAGATTGGTTAAGAAGGTAAGAACCCCTGGGATCCAGGGCAATTTGGCAAATTGGAGCCAAAATTGGCTTAGTGGCAGGAGGCAGAGGGTAATGGTCGAGGGTTGTTTTTGCGATTGGAAGCCTGTGACCAGTCATGTACTACAGGGATTGGTGCTGGGACCCTTGCTGTTTGTAGTGTACATTAATGATTTAGACGTGAATATAGGAGGTATGATCAGTATGTTCACAGATGACACGAAAATTGGTGGTGTTGTAAATAGTGAGGAGGAAAGCCTTAGATTTCAGGGAGATATAGATGGGCTGGTAAGATGGGTGGAGCAGTGGCAAATGGAATTTAATCCTGACAAGTGTGAGGTAATGCATTTTGGGAGGACTAACAAGGCAAGGGAATATACAATGGATGGTAGGACCCTAGGAAGCACAGAAGGTCAGAAGGACCTTGGTGTCCTTGTCCATAGATCACTGAAGGCAGCAGCCTAGGTAGATAGGGTGGTTCGGAAGGCATATGGGATACTTGCCTTTATTAGCTGAGGCATAGAATATAAGAGCAGGGAGGTTATGATGGAGCTGTATAAAATGCTAGTTAGGCCACAGCTGGAGTACTGTGTACAGTTCTGGTCACTACACTATAGGAAGGATGTGATTGCACTGGAGAGGGTGCAGAGGAGATTCACCAGGATGTTGCCTGGGCTGGAGCATTTCAGCTATGAAGAGAGACTGGATAGGCTAGGGTTGTTTTCCTTGGAACGGAGAAGGCTGAGGGGGGACATGATTGAGGTATACAAGATTATGAGGGGCATTGATAGGTTAGATAGGAAGAAACATTTTCCTTAAGCTGAGGAGCCAAGAACCAGGGGGCATAGATTTAGGGTAAGGGGCAGGAGGTTTAGAGGGGATTTGAGGAAAAACATTCACCCAGAGGGTGGTTGGAATCTGGAATGCACTGCCTGAAGAGGTGGTGCAGGCAGGAACCGTCACAACATTTAAAAAGTATTTAGATGAGCACTTGAAATGCCATAGCATACAAGGCTACGGGCCAAGTGCAGGAATATGGGATGAGAATAGTTAGGTGCTAGATGACCGACACAGACACAATGGGCCGAAGGGCCTGTTTCTGTGCTGTATAACTCTATGACTCTATGACTCTATGACCCAGCCTGCATCCTCTGCTTCTCCAACTTTACTGTTCCTCTCCTCTACTCCATAGTTGGAAAATAATCTAAGTTGGAAAATAATCTATCAGCTACTGTGGAGCTGATTTTTGGAATTCTCACTTAAAACCAGTTTGCCAAGCTATCCATCTCCCTGCTTTTTTAAAAGCCTTACTCTTGAATTTCTCATGTTTAGTTCACCTTGACAATCACCCTGCGATGGTCTTCTGCGTGAGGGATGCAAGCTGTTGTAATTGTTGTTGAACAGAGATGTGTAGTTTCAACATCAGTATCCAGAACTCTTAGGTCATTGAATGTGAATGTGATACACAATGATCTTGGTAAACAGCCAATGGATTCTGATCTTCATCCACGGCAGTGTGCTGGAATGGCACTGTGCCAAAGACTCAGAGTCCAGTCAATGGGTCAGAGACTGTACCTGATTAGAGAGCTCGCTCACGCTTATAGTGAGAGTTCACTGGGTTTGAAACAAGCCCTTTCTCCTGCACCCCCTCACAAAACAAACTCTGGGCCCTGCTCCAGTTTTCTGAATGTTCTGGAACTTTGGCTCCATAATATCCAAATAACAAGGTCCTTATCACTTTCAAATGCATTTATCCTCCAGATTAGTCCTGGCCAATTGGAAAGGTATTTATCCATGAAAGTAGGGAAGTTAACAATTACTAGTAGACTTTCTTCATGTATAAGTTTAGATGGTAAGGCAGAGAAATGCTGCCTTTGTTATCCTCCTGGCAACTGACCACAGAGAGGGCAGAAATACGTGCCTTCAGCTATGCATGCAAAATCTCAGGAGCCCAGTCTTTTAAGGTCTATGATTCGGGAGCGTGCATCTTAGAAACAGACAATGGGCTCCTTTCATGTGTTGCAGATAGTCGATAGTTGTGGAGACCATAAAGTACCTCTTCTCTCTCCTGAGTGTCATGCTCAGGGAATTGGGTGTCTCCTCCTTCTCCCTTACTTGCTGCAGATGGAATACCCAATCCCTTCTAATTGTTAAGTTATGAAGGAAGCAGAAAGCCACCATAATTCCTTAAACCCTTGCATCACTGGCAAGGCCAGCATTTACTGCCAAGTCCTTGGTGCGTTTGTGAAGCCTTTTTCTTGAACCACTGCAGTCCATGTTGTGCAGGTACCCCCAAGGTGCTGTTAGGGGGGGAGTTCTAGGATTTTAACCCAGTCACAATGAAGGAACAATGATATAGTTTCCAAGTCAGGATGGCCGGTGAAAGGGGACCTGCGGGTACTGCTGTTCCTATGGACTTGCTGCTCTTGTCCTTCTATGTGGTGAAGGTTGCAAGTTTGATCAACCCTTGGTAAGTTGTTGCAGGTATCCTGTAGATGAACCATACGGCAGCTACAATGCACTGGTGGTAGAGCTGGAGGATGTTTAGACTAGTAAGTTGTACTGTAGGATTTCCTTCCGATCTATCCAGGTAAGAGGCACAGGACATGAGAATCCCGATTGACTCAAATATTATTAATGCAGCACTCAATGTTTCATTTAAAGGTTGAATCAGGTACCTCTGGCCTCCTATCAGCCATTCTTACACATTGCTGTGGCTGAACACTGCAGGTATCCTGGATTGCCTGACAATAAAAACAATCATGACCGACTCCTGGGTAGCAGGCATTGATGTACAGAACAAAGTGCTCGCAACTACAGCAAATGAAATCCCTTCTTGTTCATGAAACTGATGGTGCCCTCAAATGGGACCTTTATTGGATCATGGGTGACATCAATGGCACTCTGCAATTCAGGGAATACAGACTATCTAATAACATTGATGTCCCTCCTCTGCTTTGCTGGGTCCTTAAAGGATGTTTATGAAATAAGAGGTCTGTCTAGACAGGGCATCAGTTACCTGCGCTGTGACTGACAGGGCCTTCGACTGTGTCCAACTCATTTCCTGCACTTCTACTCTCACTCCTTCCCCTCCCTCCCAGACCATGATAGGGTTCCCCTTGTCCTCACCTCCCACCCCACCAGCATCCGCATTCGGCAGATCATCCTTTGCCATCTCCAGCGTGAGACCACCGCCAAACACATCTTCCCCTTCGCTCCCCTTTCAGCATTCCGAAGGGATCATTCCCTCTGCTTCTACTTCTCTATCACTCCCAACACCCCGCCCCCTTCCCATGGCACCTTTCCATGCAGATGCTGGCGATGCAACACCTGCCCTTTTACCTCCTCTCTCCTCACTGTACAGGGCCTCAAATACTCCTTCCAGGTAAAACAGCGATTTACATGTAATTCTTTCAATTTAGTATACTGTATTAGCTACTCACAACGCGGTCTGCTCTACACTGGGGAGACGAAATGCAGATTGGATGACCACTTTGCAGAACACCTCCAGTCACTTCGCAAGCATGATCCCGAGCTTCTGGTGGCCTGCCATTTTAATTCTCCACCTTGCTCTCACGCTGACCTCTCTGTCCTCGGCCTACTGCAGTGTTGCAATGAAGCTCAATGCAAGCTCGAGGAACAGCACCTCATCTTTCAATTAGACACTTTACAACCTACTGGACTCAACATTGAGTTCAACAATTTCAGACCATAATCTCTGCCCTCAGTTTGATTCCTTTTTGCATGTTTCAGCTTTAATCTTGTTTTGCTCTTTTTTCTCTTGTTTTTGCTTTTGGACAGCAGCTGTTCATTATTCTGCCATTCACCTCCTCTAGACACATCTTTTGTCTCTTTATTTGACCCATTATCATTCCCTTTGGCTGTGCACCACCAACGCTTTTGTCATTTAACCTCTCCTGTCTTCCACCTTTTCACAGACCTTCCCTGACCCACTTAAAACCTATTACATTTCTAACTTTTCCCAGTTCTGATGAAAGGTCATTGACCTGAAACACCAACTCTGTTTCTCTCCCCACAGAGGGTACCAGACCTGCAGAGTAGTTCCAGCATTTTTTGCTTTATTTATTATAGCAAGCTATTCTATTTTATCAAACTGCTACAGAAAAGTTGCATAAGAATAAAACTGGACAGACCACAAGACATCGACCTCAGCACACGTTGCCCCTGCAAAGTTCACCTCACTAACATCTGGGGACTTGTACCAAAATTGGGAGTAGTCAAGCAACAGCCTGACTCACTGAATCAAACCTGACATCAATGTCCCAGACACCACCATCACCATCCCCGGGTATGTCCTGTCCAACCAGCAGGCCCATTAGAGGTGAGGGCACAATGTAAACAGTCAGAAGGGAGTGATCCTGGGACTCTGCAACATTGATTTGGAGCCCAAGAAGTCTCATGGCAGCAGGTCAAATATGAGCAAGGAAACCTCCTGCTGATTACCACCCACCACCTCCCTCAGCTGATGAATCAGTGCTTCTCCATGTCTGGGTGAAGTCTTCAATATCCATCACTAAGAGTGGCTCTGTAGTTCCACTACTAACCGAACTGTCCGGGTCGTACAGGACATATCGACCAGACTGGGCTTGGGGCAGGTGGGAGAGATCTAACAAGAGGAAAAAACCTATTTGACCTCATTCTCACCAATCTACCTGTCTCAGATGCATCTACCCATGACAGTATTGGTAGGAGTGACCACTGCACAGTCCTTCTGGAGATGAAGTACCGACTGCAGACTGAGGACATGCTCCTTGTGTTGTATGTGTCAAGAAAACACTATATGCCAAATGAGAAATATTAATTTCATCGGTTGGAAACTTACATTAGACTTTTAATGGAGAAAATCTTGCAGTTAACTTTTTTAAAGAAACTAGCAGCCAATATGGCGACCACAATTTGTATCTGAAACATCTTTTCCTATTCAAAAGATCCACCTGGAGCCAGACGTTTGAACAGCATGGATCCAGGACAACGGCTTGCTCTAAGTGATTGAATTATCTAAAATGGCTTCATTTGCATAACAGTCAAGGCAATCCGAACACATTGACTTTGAAAGAGCAAACCCCCTCCAAGTGTAAATTGGCATCCTGGGACCTGTGGAGCCAATTCCTAATGTTGAATTTCATTAGAAGGATCTAGAAAGCCTGAAGCAGCTATGTGACCATCTGCCCATCTTGGGGAAAGCTGTTTCTTTTCCCTAGGACAAAGAGACAGGCAGTAACTCAGACTGTGCAGCAGCAAATGGCTGCATGCCTTTATCTCTTTCTCAATTTCTCTTGCTTTCCAGAAAACATCAAGTTTGAAAACCATCTGTGACTGTGGACTCTCCAAGCCTACAGACTGCTACAGCCAGAGACCAGGAGAAGGGAGCCAACTACAAGTCTGCCTCCAACAAAACCCTGAGCCAAGTGGGCTGGCCACAAAGTGCACTTTGACCAGCCGAAGATTTCAAGAATACATCTCCAGCTGGAAGACTACCGGATCATCCACTTCACAGACTGTGTTTTAGTTTATGTTTAGTTTAGCGATACAGCACTGAAACAGGCTCTTCGGCCCACCAAGTCTGTGCCGACCATCAACTTATCTATACTAATCCTACACTAATCCCATATTCCTACCACATCCTCACCTGTCCCTATATTTTCCCTACCACCTACCTATACTAGGGGCAATTTCTATTGGCCAATTTACCTATCAACCTGCAAGTCTTAGGCATGTGGGAGGAAACCGGAGCACCCGGAGGAAACCCACGCAGACACAGGGAGAACTTGCAAACTCCACACAGGCAGTACCCAGAATTGAACCCGGGTCGCTGGAGCTGTGAGGCTGCGGTGCTAACCACTGCGCCACTGTGCTGCCCCAGTGTATTTAATCTTTCCCTCTGTAATCTATTTGTGTGTGTGTGATTCTCGTGTGAATGTGCGTGAATGTGTAATGTTTTTTTTTAATTTTTAGATTGTTAAGTATGCTGTTGAAGGAGATTTGGTGAGCTGCGGAAGTGCATCTTAGATATGGTACACACTGCTGCCACTGTGCACCGATGGTGGTGGGAGTGAATGTTTAAGGTGGTGGGTGGCATGCCAATCAAATGGGCTGCTTTGCCCTGGCTCTTGTTGAGCTTCCTGAGTGGTATTGGAGTTGCTCTCATCCAAGCAAGTGGAGAGTATTCCATCACAATCGGACTTGTGCCTTGTAGATGATGGACAGGCTTTGGGGAGTCAGGAGGTGAGTTACTCGCCACAGAATTCCCAGCCTCTGACCTGCTCTTGTAGCCACAGTATTTATGTGACTGGTCCAGTTAAGTTTTTGGTCAATGGTAACTCCCAGGATGTTGATAGTGGGGGATTCAGTGATGGTAATGCCATTGAACATCAAGGGGAGATGGTTAGATTCTCTCTTGTTGGAGATGGTCATTGCCTGGCACTTGTGTGGTACGAATGTTAGTAGGCTTATCAGCCCAAGCCTCAATGTTGTCCAGTTCTTGCTGCATGTGGACATGGACTGCTTCAGTATCTGAGGAATCGCGAATAGTGCTGAACATTGTGCAATCATCAGCGAACATCCCCACTTCTGACCTTATGATTGATGAAGCAGCTGAAGATGGTTGGGTCTAGGCCACTACCCTGAGGAACTTCTGCAGTGGTGACCTGGTCTTAGACTCAAGAAGCTCAACATCATCCAGGACAAAGCAGCTTGCTTATCGGCCCTGCACCCACCACCTTAACCATTCACTCGCTTCACCACTGGCAAACTGTGGCACAGTGTGTACCAATCACAAGATGCACTGCAGCCACTTGTCGAGGCTCCTTCAGTGGGGTGGGGGAGGTTATCAATTGGAGAAGGTAGTGTAGTGGTAATGTTACTAGACTAGTAATTTAGTGGTATGGATTATTGCTTCAGGGGTGTGAGTTCAAAACCCACCATAGCAAATGGGGGAATTTAATTTTAATTAATAAATCTAGAATTTAACAAAAAAGCTAGTCTCAGTATTGATGATCATCAAGCTTTCGGACTGTTGTAAAATCCCAGTGCGTTTACAAATGACCTTTGCTGAAGGGAATCTGCTGTCCTGAGCCAGTCTGTGACTCCAGA
The DNA here is from genome assembly GCF_036365525.1 of Heterodontus francisci. Lineage (NCBI taxonomy): Eukaryota > Metazoa > Chordata > Chondrichthyes > Heterodontiformes > Heterodontidae > Heterodontus > Heterodontus francisci. The sequence continues at coordinate 26,486,075 of NC_090386.1, read as the reverse complement.
CACAAGGCAACTTGGTTGACTCTTAACTGCCTTTTGAAATGGCCTGACAAGCCACTCACTTGCCTCAAACAGCTATAGAAAATTTGTGGCTCAAGGTGGCAGCTCACCACCGCCTTCTCAACGGCAATTAATGGACACTTGGATAATAATAATGATCTGATTGGGCACAGTCGACATGGATTTATGAATGGGAAATCATATTTGATGAACCTGTTGGAGTTTTTTGAGGATGTTACTTTCAGAATTGATAAAGAGGAGTCAGTGGACGTGGTATACCGGGATTTTCAGAAGGTTTTTATAAAGTCCACCACAGGAGGTTGATTAGCAAAATTAAAGCACATGGGATAGGAGGTAATATACTGGCATGGATTAAGGATTGGTTAACAGGCAGAATGAAGAGAGTAGAAATAAACAGATCATTCTCGCGTTGGCAGGCTGTGAATAGTGAGGTACCGCAGGGATCAGTGCCTGGGCCCCAACTGTTCACAATATATATCAATGACTTGGAGGTGGGGACCAAATGTAATATTTCCAAGTTCGCGGATGACAAAACTAGGTGGGAATGTGTGTTGTGAGGAAGATGCAAAGTGGCTTCAAGGGGATTTGGACAGACTTAGTGAATGGGCAAGAACGTGGCAGATGGAATATAATATGGAAAAATGTGAGGTTATCCACTTTGGTAGGAGGAATAGATGTGCAGAGTGTTTCTTAAATGGTAAGAGATTAGAAAGTGTAAATGTACAAAGGGACCTGGGTGTCCTTGTCAATAAGTCACTGAAAGCTAACATTTAGGTGCAGCAAGTAATTAAGAAAGCTAATGGTATATTAGCCTTTATTGCAAGAGGATTTGAATACAGGAGTAGCGAAGTCTTGCTTCAATTGTATAGAACTTTGGTTAGACCGGACCTGGAGTACTGTGTGCAGTTTTGGTCCCCTTACCTTAGGAAGGATATTATTGCCATAGAGGGAGTGCAACGAAGGTTCACCAGACTTGTTCCAGGGATGGCGGGACTGTCCTATGAAGAGAGATTGAGGAAACTGGGTCTGTATTCTCTAGAGTTTCGAAGAATGACAGGTGATCTCATTGAAACCTACAAAATACACAAAGGGATAGACAGGGTAGATGCAGGTAAGATGTTTCCCCTGGTTGGGGAGTCTAGAACCAGGGGACACAATTTCAAAATAAGGGGGAAACCACTTTGGTGCAGAGATGAGGAGAAATTTCTTTACTCAGAGGGTTGTGAATCTTTGGAATTCTCTACCCCAGAGGGCTGTGGAAGCTCAGTCATTGAGTATGTTTAAAGCAGAGACTGACAGATTTCTAAATACAAATGACATAAGGGGATATGAGGATAGTGTGGGAAAAAGGCATTGAAGTTGATGATCAGCTATGATCATATTGAATGGTGGGGCGGGCTTGATGGGCTGAATGGCCTACTCCTGCTCCTATGTTCCTATGTTCCTCATTAGGGATGGTCAACAAATGCTGGACTTGCCAGCGATGCCCACATCCCAAGAACGAGTAATAAAAAAGCAACCTAGCTACTGTATCCTGATTAACTTATATATTAAACAGTCTGCCTATACTCACAGAGAAAACTCTCAATCCCAGCTACAGGTCTTTGAAGACAACTTCTAATCTGGTCTGTTTAAGATTAGGTAAAAAGGACAATACACAAATATTGAAGCATGAATGAAGCTCTGTTTCCAACACAATGGCGTTCGATATTCTGACATTAAAACCCAAGCAGTCTCGTTGACGTTGATGGATTTGCTGAAGTTTCAAAGTAATGAATTATCCCTTCACATTTTTCAATTGTTACTGTAAATTACTAATGTTTCGGCATATTTCGCAGATACAACCGAAGTGATGCTTTTCGAATTACATGCCACCGACTTCTCTTTACCAAAAACTAAGGGACATTTTTCATTGAATTAATAGAGAAGCTGCAATGTAGCTTCATCAGATTTAGTTCCTTTTTTTCTTCCCTCCTGTCTTGAAGGCATTAACTTGTTAGAATTGGTTTCACAAACACCAGCAACCCTCTTGGTACCTCAAATAAATTACCGAGGCAGAAGGGTATTCCAAGCATAAAGGAAAGCACAGCTGAGCTCAACCTTATCCCCACTGACATCTATACATTCCCACTTCCAGTAGGGGCCATTGGAAAGCAGTGAAAAACCTGACTGTCTTTTATTCCCTTTGTAGCATGCATGTTACTGCCTGACTGTGGTTCAGCACACCACAGGGCTCATTTTGAATCCAGAGGTCATGGTCCTGGACTAGCAACCCAGGAAAGAACTTGCATTCACATAGTACCTTTCACAACCTCAGGATGTCCCAACACATTGTACAGCCAATGAAGTTGTAATGTAGGAACAATTTGTGCACAGCAAAGTGCCACAAGCAGCATGGCAATAAAAAGAGGCCATGAGTTCGAATCCTACCATGGCAAAGCATGAAATTGAATTTGATACATCTGATAATTTATGGGTTTGGTGCTAGAAAAAAAAGTGAGCATGAAAGGTGCCGGATTGTGGTGAAAAGCCGACTGGTTTATGAATGTCCTTCACAGAAAGGAACCTGCCACTCCTACTCGGTCTGGCCGACATGTGACTCCAGTCCCACATTAGGTTGTTAACTCTGTATGCCCTTCGAAGAGGCCTAGCCAGCCATTCAGTCATAAAAAACAATTGCTTGGAAGATCCATCTTTGATGGACAATAAATGCCGATTTGCCAATGTTACCCACATCCCACAAACAAATAAAAACATCTGGGTCTCTATATTTTACAGCCATTTGGCCAATGTATACGAACAGATGAAACCGATAGGCAGGAAAATACCAGCTGGTCCATCACGCTTGCCCCACATCATGATGAGCAAAAGATCATGACCAGACATTCCCTATCACATCCACATATCACCACCCCACCTTCCCCCCCCACCCCCCATTGCCATACCCCACACCCACCCCATCCACAGTCATGTAATTTCCTGGGAGAAGCAAAAAGAAAACAGAGAAAAACTCATGGTCATTAAGTGACAAAATACTCTGGAAAATTCCTCTCTGACGCCCTCAGCAATCAAAACCAGTCCAGGAGATCACATGGACCAAGTTCAATGTTCCCACTAAGACGTGCAGGTGCACAATAGCATGAAAGGTACCGCGCAGGCCCTGTCTGTGAAAAACATGGCGTATGCAGGGCCACATAAATAATGTAAATGGACTGGGCACTGAAAAAATGGACAGTGCACAACAACTAAATTTTAAAGGGAATGTGGACCAAGTGTTATCTCCGTAGACACTTACATTCTACATGATGCGACCTCTGCCCCAGTAAGGAACTAACATAGGTTTCTCTTGAGGGTAGAGATTCAGCACCCACCACATTGGTGAGCAAAGTATCACAAAGGCTCACTACTCTCTGAGAAATGAGGAACCACCCATCATCCAGCCTATTCCCATTCAGAGTTAGTTTAAATTCATGTCCTCTGGTCCTCCCCCAGTCTGTTAACCTGGAACTATCTATCAATAGGGAAGCTATCCAGTCCTTTCATTATTTTGGAAATCTCAATTAGTTCTCTCTTGCTGTAAAGTAAATGGACCCATGTCCTTGAGCCTATCTGAGTAGCTGAGGTTCTTTAAGCTGGGAATCATTCCTTTAGCTCACCTCTGGACCTTTTCCAAGGTCATTATATCATCCACAATGTGAGGGGACCAAAACTGGGCTCAGTACTCCAGCTGGACTCTGACCAGTGACCTGTATAATGACAGAATGGTGTCAAAAGCAAAATACTTTGGATGCTGCAAATCTGAAATATAAACAGAAAATGCTGGAAATACTCAGCAAGTCTGGCAGCATCTGTGGAGAGGGCACCAGAGTTAATTGCCGGAATTTTACGTTGGGCGGGAGGCCCCACCCATTGGTTGAAAAGTCAGTAGTGAGCCT